>NC_132820.1:24345553-24645553 GCF_048594095.1 Paramormyrops kingsleyae | reverse complement strand
GTAAGAGGGTCGGGATATTTTCGCGTAGGATAATAAGAGGGTCGGGGAATCATCGCGGAGTTTCACTTAGATGTAGCGTTTTCATCGCTGTTGAGACGGAAAATGTCGCGATCGCATCGTCTGGACGGAGCTGTTTCAACGCCGCTAAGCAGTGCCAATGTGCAAAAGCCTGAAATGCTACTATAGATGTCGACCTTTCAAGAATTAACGTATCAGCGACGTAGCACGCACCGATATACAGTACTTGTGCTGACTGGGTCACTTAATTGTCACACTGACTATCTCTAACAATTATAAAGCAGCATTTTGAAAACCGCTTTAAAAAAATAACGGGTAAAACACTTACCTTGGCTTCTGGCCAAACGAAATTTGTATTTCCCCCTACCTTGTTTGCCCTTCAGTTCTACTGAAGACCCATATCAGGTCCTTTTTTTCCTTTGGATGATGTTTTTTTTTCCTTGATTGTTTTTTTTTCCCTTTGCATGTTCTTTTTTTCCGTTGGATGTTTTTCTTTTTCTTTCTTTTCTTCTTTGGATTTTAATTTACGGAACAAGAGCAGCACATTATAATAATGTCTGCTGGAAGCACCAACTGAACGCAGTGAAACAGTACCCAGCTCTTTTATAGGGAGTGTCAACCCGATGTTTACGTAACCAAAGATCTAGAACGTTGAGTCTCACTTTTCATTGGTTTCCCAGCTATGATGTCAAAATAATATTTGCTGATTGGTCGAAAATGTTAAAATGCCCCCGAGTACTGTAAAAAACAACTGAAGATTTTGTTACCCTACGAAGCGGTCATAATTTAAAAATATATATATATTTTTTTTAATCTTCTGCGCCCAAGTTATATTCAGCTAATTTTAGCAGGCCACAATTAGACTAGGCCACCCTTATTTTGTCAGAGCTTAAGGAAAGTTCCCCAAATAACACGTTAAACATAAAAAATATTTTAACTTTATTAAGCAATCAAAATACATAAATCATGGGTTTGTTCAAAAGGCATACACCTATATGCTGCACCCCAATACAGCCAACAAAAGAACAAGTTGCCCAGAGTTCGCTCAGGTGCACCTGTCATGCCCCGCTCCGTCCGATCCTAATGTGTGCCACGCCCCCTCGTTAACCTCATGTGGAATCCCAGTGTTTTACAGCTGTTTCGGATTGTTGTCATTAGTTCAGTGTATTTAGTCCGCGTTCCTGTTTGTATCCCCAGTCCGGTCATTGACGTTGTAGTGTCATGCGTTGTTCCCAGTCTGTTAGTCCTGTCGCCTGATTAAACCCTCGTCTTGCCCTACCTACTGGCTCCGCTCTCCTGCTTTCCGGCTCGCTCGCCCTGCGATCATAACAGCACCCCACAGCACAACCTTAAAAACACATCCAGCACAGATGATCGACACTAGTGAATGACACCGCAAACACTACAGGGTCAATTTAGACTCATCAATCAACCTATCCTGCACATACACTGAAAAAAATGAAACATTGGATCAACTTAAAATATTACTTCATTTTTTCACACTTATTTTTTTCAAGTCAGTTCAACTTAAAGTAGTCAATCTAATACACAGGTGTCAAACTCCAGTCCTGGGGGGCCGGAGCCCTGCACATTTTTGGGTTTCCCCTCATTTAACACACCTGATTTAACTCCTTGTACTAATTACCACACAGTTCTTGAGCTGAATCATTTATGGTGGAACAGGGCTCTGACCCTCCAGGACTGCAGTTTGACACCCTTGCCATCGGGTGTTAAGTCAATGTGTCTCAACCTCTTCCCAAATTGCAAGCCCAAAATGGGTGGCCCATATCTGCCCCATTTTAATGTGCACTCATTTGAACTTATTTGGGCATTCAGCTGCTGTGTTTTACTAATCCACCATAATAAGAAAGACTCAGACCAACATAGCCTTTTCTCATTTAAGCATAATAGAAAAGGTGTTTTCAATCAGGTTACAAACCAGTCATGTTCACCTGAGAACTGCATGTGGATAGGATCAAAATGCACTACTCAGACCAATTAACATACACCAACACAGGCAACCTGGAAATAGTGAGAGCAACAGGTGGTAAATACTAATATCAGTGCCATACCATCCTCAATCGTGGTGGGTTTCTAAATGAAACTGAATATTAAATGAGCAAAGTGATTTGATTTGTTCTTCTATCCCAAGTTGTGGTCTAAAAGCAATAAGGCCACCAACCATTATATCTGCTTTAGCAGAAACGCACTCCTTCCACCATTAAGCTCTCACCTTTTCTCAGTACTGCTAAATAATTATGAGATGCAGTCTAAAACAATCTAGCTTTATTATCCGCGCTTGGTGCCATACATTTAACTCACTTTTACACCACATGCAGTTCTGGACACTCAGGAGCCCTCAGGAGCCTGTCAGAGCGCACTTTTACACCACATGCAGGGGGTGGAGTGGGATGCTACCTGCATCCCACTCCACCCCCCCAGGCAGGTTGCTTTCTGTCCCCTGGCTTCCCATACCCCTGATCACCCTGGCAGAGATGTACTTCCACTTTGATTGCGGCGATTGTCAACTAACCTCACAGGTGAAGTTACAGGTCAGCAGGTGCCTTTGCTGAAATGTTAGTGTTGGCTCCGTGTCAGACCATCCATATGAAACAGTTTGTTTGGTCACGTTTCCCCCATTATGACACCCTTTGGCCATCTGCTCCTGGTAACATGTTCAAATGAGCCATACATCAAACAGGTTTGTGGGGGAGGGGTGTTCAAGTGATTAAATACAGGGAGGAGACAGACTGTCATGCATCTTCACAGGCCCCGCTTTGCTTCTGAAAATCAGGACTTGTTTCTGTACACTTGTTGCGTGTCCTAATTTTACCCACTACTGGCGGTGATTCCCATATATCAGCACTATATCTGCCTTTTCATAATCTGTAAACCTAGGTACTGTGATGTATATTCTGCCTGTTCATGGGATAATCTCTAATCTAATCTAATGTGTATTCTACCTCTACATGGGATAATCTCTAATCCCAGCAAGCATTATGTGTATTCTACCTCTACATGGGATAATCTCTAATCACAGGATCTGTGATGTGTATTCTGACTGTTCCTGGGGTAATCCCACAACCAGCAGTGAATATTCCATCTGTTCATAGGATAATCAGAATCAGAACTTACTTTACTGCCATTATGTACCAACATACCAGAATTGTTTGTGGTCCAATGCCAAACATGAAGTACATAATATTAAAGGAGAAACACTTCACAGAATACTATGTATAAAAATAGGAATTCAACAAAGCACACAAACATGTACGGAAGACCAGTACGATCATACAAATGATAGAATGAAAGAGATCTTATGACAACAATGAACATAGAAGAGGAGAATCATCCCTGGCTGAATGGATTGCATGTGACTGACGGGATTACTGAAGTACTAGGTGAGTTTATTTATCCCTTCTGTTCCTCTTCTGATCAACATTCTTCATTTATTAAATCAGCATTCACATAGTGCTATATTTACATCAAAGTGAAGTGCTGCTTTCTAAATTCCATTTTTAAAATGAATCCTGGGTCCAGATTATGGAGAAGTGCCTACTGGGAATTGCATTACAGAAATTGCATTACAGAAATTGCATTACTGGCTCCATCCTACCTAAAAGACCTCATCACACTCCGCACTGCACCACGATCTCTCCGATCCTCCAGCACTGCTCGACTGGTCCCACCACCCCTCAAGGCACAAGGAAGACACACCTCCCGGCTCTTCTCTGTTCTGGCACCAAGTTGGTGGAATGAACTCCCCCTAGATGTCCGAACAGCTGAGTCACTGCATGTCTTCAAAAGACGACTTAAAACGCACCTTTTCCAGAAATACCTGAATTAGCACTTCTGGCATTATACTTTCATTACTTAAAATAATAATAATAATAATAAAAAAAAAGCACTTTTCCAACAGAGTATTAGATCGATGGTACTCATAGCCTTGGTTTTTATTGAGCTAGTATCGGGAAAAATTCATTGTGGAGTCTTAAAGCACTTATGTAAGTCGCTCTGGCTAAGGGCGTCTGCCAAATGATGTAAATGTAAATGTAAATGATGGCAAAATCATAATTTTATTACTTCTACTAATAGTGAATGGCTCGCAGTGTTAATCACTAGCAAATGCACTACACAACCATTCTATGTTCTTTTAGCTGCCCCTTGTGGTGAAAACTCCCGCTGATTAAAAGATGATAACATTAGCTTTGGCTTGGCTCAGCAAGCAGTTAGGAGAAGCGGTGTCTGTACATAGCCTACAGTGTGTGAGATGGGCTTCCATTCTGTCTCCAGTGTCCCCATGCTTCTTGGACTTCAGACACAGAGTAGGACACCTGAGTGAGGTGTCGTGGTTGTGTTGGGCTCTGCTCTGGCAGGAGGTCATCTGAGCATGGGAAGGAAGAGCACAAAAGGACAGGGCTCTACAGCAGGCAGGTGGCCCAGTGCATACTGGGTGTATATAGCTGGGTCACCTTCCTTCAGTGTGGCCGGTGAATAAAATCCCTGAAAACTGAGCTTTACCTTCATTCAATGAGAATCACCTTTTAAAATATATTTGTCTATAGTCCAAATGAAATGTTGAGAGGGGGGCTCCTTTAATGTAATGTAATGTAAAGTGCAAGAACTGGTGTTGCGCTAGCTGTCCGAATTGTAGAGCATAAGCAGAAAGGGAGACAGGATTCCTGAAGAAGTTCCATCCATCCCAAAATCTACAACTACCTTCAGCAAATAGCTTGAACACAGTCATAATGTCTAAAAGCCTTAATTACACTCATTATAATCAACCCCAGGTTCTCAGGGAATAGAATTGTTTATGACAAACAAAACATGAAGATCAACCAGTGAAATTTGAAATAATAATAAAAAAAAAACACACACACATTTGAATTCATATCTTTGTGGGGACTTTCATGTCATTTCTACAGGAAGTTTTTTGATTGCAGTCATGGATTTTTATAAAACTTAGTTTCCCCTTGTGGGGACTGAAAAAGTGGTCTGCACAATGTCAAAATAACAGGTTTTACATTGCTATACAAAAACACACCGATGAATGCTTTAAAGTATCACACAGAATCAAGGAGTCAATTTGAAGACACAGATGCAGCAGCCACAGATTTCCACATGTGCTCCATCAACAACTTGAGATACTGCTGTTCCTACGGTAAGATGATGTTCAACATCAAAAAAATGTGGACTGTCTGCGAGGGAGCTCAGAGCAACAAAAACATGGACCGGCTGCGGCATCATTACCGCGAAGATCATTACCGGGCGCACACACGCCCACACACACAAGTCAATTTAGAGACACAAATATACCTAAGTACACCTCTTTCAATCTTTGGAGTAAAACAGAGGATCCAGAGAAAATTCATATAACACTAGGAGAACATGCAAACCTCACACACAGAGCAAAAGTGATCTTTGACTCCCAGCCCCCAGAGGTGTGATGTAACTTATGTGTCCTGAGCCTCTGCGCCGTCCAAACCCGAAAAATCACCCAACCATCAGTCTGTTTGTCCTGGGCAGAGTCACCTGGGGCCCGTGCCAAGCAGCACAGGGCACAAGGCTGGGGTACATCCTGGGCAGGATGCTAGTCCATCACAGGTCATATACACACACATTCATACACTATGGGAAATTGTAGAAGCACCAATTAGCCTAAACAATGTCTGCAGGAAAACATTCATGCATACACCGAGCAGCAGGGGCATTGCTAGAGATTGTGGGCCCCATGAAGGCATATCATATTGGGCCCCCCAGTCCAGACTAATCCAGCTATTCTCCCAATTTTTTAGGCCGCCTGTCATTCAGGGGCCCTTGGAATCATCGTAACTTTCCCCCGCCATTACGGCACCCCTGCCAAGCAGTGATGAGATTCAAAGCCCCAAACCCATCGGTGACAGACAACAGGGCCACCAGCTAAGCCTCCATGACACCCTACTTTCAAGTCAATACATATTTAAAAGTGTTGAAGTTTAAATGACCGTGTGATAATTTCAATTATATTATATTGTGGTCAAAATGTCCCCATATTACTTTCATCATATTAACACAATTCATGTTTAATTGAAGTTACTGAAAACTATCAGCATTAAAGGATGTCAAACAAGCTTTTAAGTAATAACGTGGATTGTATTGGTAGGATAAGGGATAACACACACACGCACACACACAGGCATTTTTTTTCTAAACACACAGGTATTTTTTTTTAAATAATGATTTAATATTATTTTTTAAACCAATCAGCATACCCTGTACTGGTATAAACAATAAAATGACAGATGCCTTATATGGAGGGCCCTGTGTGATGTCAAAACAGAACAGAATTCCGGAACTGGCCAGTGATGTCATCGAAGGAAGATTTTCCTATATAAGAAGCAATTGCACCTTCACATTTCATTCTTAGAGACTCTCTCGAAGGAAGCACTGGTGAAAGAGAATCTAAGCTATATCATTTGCATAATTTCAGTATGGGTTTAAGTTGCACAAAGGTGCAGGGCCCTAAACAAAAAAATGTTCAGGGCCCAAAAAAGAAAGGCACTCTTCTCAGGTTCTGGAAGAAGCTGAGGAGGACTACGCCAAGAGATATAGACACGGCTACCATGGCTGAAGGCGGCCATGAGATGGCCAGTGATTGCCCTGCTGGCCAACAAGATGATAATGTACAACAGGAGAGCAGCCCACTTGAGGAGGCTAGCTCAGACCTGGAGAAAAATGATGGACAGCAGGAGAGCAGCCCACTTGAGGAGGCTAGCTCAGACCTCGAGAAAAATGACAGACAGCAGGAGAGCAGCCCACTTGAGGAGGCTAGCTCAGACATGGAGAAAAATGACAGACAGCAGGAGAGCAGCCCACTTGAGGAGGCTAGCTCAGACCTGTCAAAAAATGACGGACAGCAGGAGAGCAGCCCACTTGAGGAGGCTAGCTCAGACCTGTCAAAAAATGACAGACAGCAGGAGAGCAGCCCTCTGGACGAGGCTAGCTCAGAAAAGATAGACAGACAGCAGCTTCGATGCAGAATAATCAGAAGCCGACTGGGCAGGGGCACCCAGTCAGACCGGGCAGGGGCACCCAGGCTGAGGTCTAAACTGGACCGGAGAAAAACGAAATCACAAAGTGATTTGGGGAAGGCTCCCGAGCAGCAGAAAAGGCGCATGAGGCAATTCAACAGAAGACGACCTTTCCCAAATGGCACAAAGTCGGACACCGAACTGGTTAGACCGACCAGTCCGAAACAATTGTAAATTGGACCTGGAGGACAGGTCAGCCAATACAGCAGCCTCATGTATGTTAATGAGTGCCATGAAAACAAAAATAAAGTGTACTGCTGACTTACATGCCGAGTGGTCAGCGAGTTTTATTCCTCCTATTATCATTTACTTTAGCCCAAACATACAGGTCAGACTTTCAGATATGCAGCCTTTAAAAAAAAAAAAACAGAATCACTAAAATTATTGTATTGTACATATAACACAAAACTCAGTTCGCTAGAGAAATTCTGATTAGGGGATTCAAATTTTATTACGGGGGGTGATACAGAGGTTTCCACTCCAAATGCACAGAAATGGGTGCTGAGGTCATACAGGCCTTTGCTTCTATTTTGTCTTAAGGCAAGATTCCCACCAAGTTACACACTGACAAAATGAGATAACGTTTCTGTGGCTTCGGGTGGACCGAGGCATCGCGGGAGCAGAAACACACACAGAAGCTCGCTTACTGAGAAGAGCGCGCTCTTTATTATCGGTCATGGAAAGGAACACATCAGACACCCAACGAGCACCGAATCTATTTCATATAGGAAATACAAGGTTGTCACATGCCGAACTGTAGGATGCACACATGGTGGGAGATTTACGTAAGCTAACTCACACGAGGATCGGACCGGGTACACACAGGACTCGGGTAAACACATGAGCAACAATAAGGAAATGTAACCATTAACATTAATAATAACAATATAGCAAGGGCTATTTACAACTGCACGCGGGGCATGCTGGGACACGCGTCCAGCCGGTGCTACACTGCCCCCTCCTCAGACGTACAGGTGTTCCGGGCAATTCGGTTTCCCCTGTCTATCAGGAAATAATGTTTCCCCTAATATTAAAGCAAAGAGGTATGTGAAATGTCTGAAAATCACTCGGGTACATTATTACATGTGAATACTGTATTGTTATTAGTACCGAGGCCCAGAGTTTCTGTATACCTGTTTTAACAATATCCTGGATGTCAGGAAATAATGTTTCTCCTAATATTTAGGCAAATATGTATGTGAGATGTCTGAAAATCACTCAGGTACATTATTACATACGAATACAGTAGATCGTCACGCATAATATAGTCTTATAAGCAATACTATACCGTTTTCATCAAGAAATATCTCTATCCAGCGAATTAAATACTTTCATTTATTATCTGTAAAAACAAAAAACATGTGATGTTTTAAAATATATGGCTTGATTACCTCAAGAGCTTCGTAAAAAGGCATGAAAACAACAGCGAAACCGTGTACTAATCAGCGCGCGACAGGGGAAACTGAATTGCCCAGAACACCGGCGCTGGACCTTCTTCCCAGCACAGCTTCCAGGGGTGACCATGCCCAGCGACTCCCACAGCCAGGCTCCCTTCTCCGGGGACACACAGCGCATGGGGCTGCTGGAGACTTCCGGCAGTGCGGCCTCCACTTAGCCCCGTAATGCCGCCTCCGCTGCCTCGGCTAGCCACCCCTGGCGGTCGCGCTACTTCTCCCAGCTGGTCAACTCACCGCTGAGCTGCTCCAACTCCTGCTCCTCCGCAGGTTTCAGCAGCCGCTCACGGTCACGATGGTCCCGCTCCTGCTGCTTGTCAAGTCCGCGGCGCTCTGCAGCCAGCCGGGCCTCCCAGCTGCAGCACGTCTCCTCCCGCTCCAACAGAGCAGCCCCCGCCCGCTGCGGATTCTCCTCACTGACGAGCAGGGAGCTCTTGACGGCCGGTGAGTGGCAGGAGCGTCTTCAGGGCGCGCTGCGCGGGTCCGGTGCGTCCTGGATCAGGGTTCCCACAATTCTGGCACAACCGACTGGCTAAGCTGTTTCTAGCGCCGAGGTGGTTAAAATGGTACGGTCCACATTAGCGGTGTCTGAAATTGTTTTACATAGAAATTTTCCTACAAGGTGAAGTTAGCTTTTGTTTTTTTTCTTTACAGCAAAAGAAAAGTTTTAAGACCCCCCAAACTGCTATTTTTGTCTCTTTGGGGGGGTCTGGGTCTTGACGGGGGTTACTGTACCCCCCAGTTCCCCCCGTAATTCGAACCATGTGTCTATGCTGCTGAAATGAGCCTTGCATATTGCGAGTTGGACCGAAATCATCTTAGTGAAGTTTAGTTTGGTATTTGTAAAGCTGGCCTATCCAGTCATGCAAAAGGTTAAACTTAATTAACTATATGCAGTGGTGTAAAATTCAGCTTTCTTACTTTTGACATGAATTAACTTACTTTAATTAATTAAGCTACATATCACCCATCCATGTTTCCTAGCATTTACAGCACTGGAATGAAAATGATGCAAAATTTAATTAAAACACTGAACAGCTGTTGCCATCCCACCAACAGGGGGCAGGGCTGCCCTTCATCATATCAAGCAATGCAGTGTGAGGCTTCCTATGCATCTTGCTCCCTCCCTCTCCGCCTTGGCTTTGTTCAGCCATCTTACTTTGTGTTTCTGTGCCTATGTGCTTTGCTTGTTTCAACTGGTTTTAGGATCTAAACTGGTTAAAGACCATGGAGTGGCTGGTTAAGGAGGCTCACCAAAGCCTACACTGTCTGTAGTCTACACTGCCTACCCCTCACCCAACAAATCGTCAGTCTCATGACACCAGGCAGATAACATAAGAACATAAGAACTATACAAACGAGAGGAGGCCATTCGGCCCATCGAGCTCGCTTGGGAAGAACTTAACTAATAGCTCAGAGTTGTTAAAATCTTATCTAGCTCTGATTTAAAGGAACCCAAGGATTCAGCTTGCACTACGTTATCAGGAAGACTGTTCCATACTCTGACTACACGCTGTGTAAAGAAGTGCTTCCTTAAATCCAGTTTGAAATGTTCTCCCGCTAATTTCCACCTATGGTACTGGAGTGTTAATACCAGAACATCCCGACTCCGGAACAGTCTGTACCCTCAGGCCAACAGAAGGATCAACTACTGCCACCCTCTGCCAGCTGTGCCCCCACCCCAGGCACTATGGTAATGGTCACCCAGCTCACTGCACTCTGCACCTTACATGCAGTTGCACCTGCTTTTTATACTGGACTGATAAGCACCAGTCACTTCATGCTGCAGTTTCTTCTTCCCTACGGTCCTCATATGCATGTATATTGTCATGTATAGGTTATGTAAGTTTTCTGGACTGATAAGCAGCAGCCACTTTGCACTGCACATTCCGATTCCATACCCATATCTATAGTTTACAGTACATTGTTATGTATAGTTCCTGTACTGTATGTATGCATGTCTGTTTTACATTGGTAACTACATATATTTCTTTATTCCATAAATTCTACAGAATAGTGGAATACCTGCATGGATTTAAATTCCCCGCTGCATTCCACTGTGCGTTTCTGTTTATCAGTGCCGTCCTTCCACGCACACGGACTCTGCCACGGGCATGTGCACACGTACGCCACACACTCACACACATCACGTACTTCACATACTCGCGTATCACATCTGCCATTTCCTACCTGCTTCACACCCCCATCAAGATTATCCATTGTTTGTTGCAGTTTCTGTTAAGCAAATAAATGCTTTTTTATTAAACCAATCGCTGTTTTGTGTTCATTCGGGTAGGACAGAAGCCAGCATACTATCCAAAGAAGCCCCACAGCCTTCAGGTATATTTATGTTCATTTTTGAACTACTTATCTGATGGGATTTGGTGGGATATGAGACTGATTAAATTGCCAGTATCACCCAGCATCAACACATCCCAGTTTGCTGTTTTGACCATCATGCATAAGATGTTGCTTGTTGGCCATAACTGATTACAGAAGCATCATATACTTTGATGTGAACTAATGTGTAGCCAAACTGTTTTCCAGCGAGCTCACAGAATACTTTTTATTGCATAATTATTTTTATATTTGTTTTGAAGAATAAAATATAGTTCTTAAGGAACTGTGTGTGGTTTATCTGTTAAACTGACCACTGAACTTTAACATAAACAGAGGAAACATCACATAATGCTATAATCACAATTAACACAAATGCTTCGTCAAGAACCCCTGGGTTACATCACAAGCGACTGTCTCTGTGAGTGAGTGGAGTCTTTGGCTCTGTAGCCCTTCGTGATGGTGTCTGTATCTCATGTCCTGCTGTTCCCTTGCACACTACTCTTCCAGTGTAGGTATTGAGGCACTGAGGTTGTCTGTCAGGTGGCTGAGGTGAGTAGAGTTGCACCACCTCTTCCAGTAGCTGCACCAGGACCCTCCCCGGTAGAGCTCAGTCTGGCAAATGGTCAGTATTAGGGTGTACTCACACTTGGCCCGGTTGCCTTATATAATGCCTGAGCATGATATAAGGCTTCAGGTGTTTCATTCAGACCCATTGCCAAAAGTGTATAAAATCAAGCACCTAGCCATGCAGTTGGGTTTACAATCATTTGTGAAAGAATGGGTCGTTCTGAAGATCTCAGTGAATTCTAGCCTGGTATTGTCATTGGATACCACCTTTGCAAAATGTCAGTTTGTGAAATTCCTTTCCTGCTATATATTCCACAGCCAACTGTACGTGGTATTATTGCAAAGTGAAAGTGTTTAGGAACAGAATCCCAGCGACAAAGTGTCAGGCCACGTGAAGTAACAGAGTGCTAAGGTGCATAGTGCATACAAATTGCTAATGGTTTGTCGACTCAATAACTTTCTCTGGCATTAACTCCTGCACAAAAACTGTGTACTGGGAGATTCTTGGAATGGGCTTCCATGGCCTTGCAAGCTTCACATCACCAGACACGATGCCAAGCATCGGATGGTGTGGCATAAAGCACACCACCACTGGGCTCTGGAGCAGTGGAAATGTGTTCTGCGGAGTGACCAAATCGTGCTTCTCTGTCTGGCAGTCAGAAGGACAAGTCTGGGTTTGGCAGATGCCATGAGAACGTTACCTGCCTGATTGCATTGTGTCACCTGTAAAGTTTGGTGGACGAAGGATAATGGTATGGGTAGGGTACCATATTTGGTGAGATGAAAAAGAGGACGTGTCCGGGGATGTTTTTCACGTTCACTGGCCAATCAGACAGCACTTCTTTCATAATAAGTGTTCCCTAATCATCTTGTAAAACGAAAATTCACGTCCGGTGAAGGCAGACTGTTGGGTTGAGATTGTGTATATATTATCACTCATGTGTATTCTTATGAATGTATAACTTGTTTTATATGGCAACTGTGAAAGTGCTTAACAGTAATTTTCTATCACGTGCAGCAGACGAGCCCACCTCTGCTGTACGTTCTGTTGTTCCTATTTCCACTCCCACTTCCACATCCCATTCTATCCCACTCGAAATGTTGTTCACACCCACAATGTAACCTGATCACCTTAAAGTATAAATAAACCCTCTCGTGGTGCCACACCCTTGTAGCTACACTGCGGTGTGCACCCTTGCATGTAAAACAGCGCGTGTCTCATACTCTGTGGGCCAGCGGCCGGGGGGGGCTGATCACTCTCTCCGACACAGACACAGAAAATATGAGTATATGTATATGGAAAGTATGTCTTTTTCAACAAAAGTTACAAAATGTTAAAAAAGCTAAACTTTTTTAAACCTAAAGCAAATAATGCAATTCACTATAATTTTTGGAAGTTCACTTCAGTCAATCATTCTTGAGCCAAGTAGGCCTGTATACACTGAATTTGACATGGTATATTCTATCCTAATAAATATTAAAACAAAGTCTTAAGGGAATAAGCAGAGGATTAGTTTTAAAGAAGCAAAAAAATATGTAATAATAAAATAAATTCAAATATAGATTGAAGTGCCCAGAATTTGGAAGAGTTTATGGCCAAGGTGGGAGGGGTCGGCGATGATCTCGCCAGGTCGCCTTTTTGTTCTTGGGGCAGGTAGTGAATCACTGAGGTTGAGGCTGCAGTCAATGAGCTTCTCTGCTGCTTGGACGATGCCCTGCAGTCCTTATATAAAATATTTAATATTAATTGTTGTGTCTATCATTAGGAAAACAGCGATACTGAATGGGGAGTCTTAAGTTCACCACTACATTTTAACACCACGTTCCAGATCTACAATAACAGAACCTGAATGTATTATTTTACAAACGACCATTTCAACAGGGTGGCGCGGTGGTTAGTGCTGCTGCCTCACAGCAAGCAGGTCCTGGGTTTGGTCCTGGGTCCTATCTGTGTAGAGTTTGCACGCTGTTTGTGTGGGTTTTCACTGGGGGCTCCAATTTCCTCCCACGGTCAAAAAATGTGCAGGATAGGTTCCAAAAATGACTTGACCTTAAGAAGAACAGTGTTCTTTACTTTTTAATCATTTTCCCACTTTTTGCTGCTGTTCTCTTTCAAGACGAAGGGAATAATGATAAACTGAGGTAAGCCTTCAGCAGCATTTACCTGGTTACACTGTAATGGTGTCACGTCGAGGGCAAGGACAGAGGCGAAGACAGGCATGGAGGAAAACCAAAAGGGGCTTTATTAAAGAAAACTACACTACAGGAAGGGCAAAGGAAACAGACCACAAGGGGTCCAAACAGGGTAGGGAGGATCAGGCAAGAACACTAGACACAGGACACACTGGGGAGCACATGCAGGCAGCAACATCAATGACTGGACTGAGGATCGCAGGACTGGAGGACACTTTTTACAGGGCATGTGAGGGAGCAGATGGGACAGCGGGGAAGACAGCAGGCTATACGTACACTAAGATGGGAGACACAGTGGAAGAGGGCAGGACAAGACACCAGATGGGCACTGCTGCGGGACAAGGGCGCAGAGACCGAACACCACTAGGGGACGAGACAGACAAGGGTAGGCAGGGGCAACACCAGGACAGGGCACTCTGGGGGCAAGACGGGACACCACTAGGAGAACTGGGGCCAGACTAGGGACAACCAGGATGATAGAACGTACATCACACACCAGGACAGGTCCACAGACGAGTGATAACACGGGACAAGAAACATTTCGTGTGGGTTACAGGAGCTGGGGAAGACAAGACAGGCCGTTAACCATACAGAGGACACAAGCGGAGCAAGGAACTATATGGACTGCAGACCCGACAGGACAAGACCACACAGGAGTAAGGAAACGGATCACGATTGGGTAAGAGAGAACTAGGACCAGGACGACAACACAACAGAACACCATAGAGACACACTGGGTACACAGTAGGGCAAACATGATGCTCAGACAGGGGCACCGCACTAACAGGAACCAAACACGGGCAAGAAACCAGAAAAGACAGGGAACGCAGGGCACAACTGACACACAGACCAACACAGGGTGGACAGCTGAAGGGGACTGCAGGGCAGGAGGGCCCAGAGAAGCCGGAGCATTGGCCACGGATGGTGGCTTTTCCCAAGGACAGTGGGCTGGAGACGTCTTGGACCTGGAGTGAAGATAGAAACAGAGGAAGGGAACAAGCAGAGGGTGTGGGGGGAACAAGACTGCAAGACAAGTTAAAGTTTATGGGAACACAGGTGACCTGTACAACATGCCCTTAATGAGGGATACGGTGCTTAATAAATAAACAATAAATAAAACACAAATACATAACAGGGCTAATCATCTTTATGTGTGTGCAGTTTAAACAATGAAATCAAAGTAACTTACCTGGAGATTTTAGTAATTCTGGAATTCTGAAAAATAATACTTTAAAGAGCAGTTTAAAAATCTACTTAGAAATATACATTATTCTCTTAATAAACGTTAAACATTATTATGAAAAATTCCACATATACATCTCAAAATTTATCACAATTTATCATTAATTCATTATCTGTGATACTCTTTCAATTATTTAATGTTCCCCAAATAGCAGCAGCAGAACCACAACTTCTGTAGTGGAAAATTACCACCAAGCATGATGTCTGATGGTTACTAAGGAAGTTAGGCTGCAAAATAAGGTTGCTATGCTCGAAGAAACAGATGCAAGAGACTGGGGAGGGGTTTTAGACCTTACCCATGTTAAGCTAGACAAGAGATGAATTTTTATTCTATATATGGTAAATATAAGATGCTTGTGCTAGACGAAAAGCTTGTCCTGAGCATAGAATGTGCAAAAGCAGACATGGGTCTTCCGGTTGTGGTTGCAGAGAAAGGTCATTTGTCTGTCAGTATAAAATGAAAGCAACTGCGTTTGCTATTTGGAGAACTTCTCAGAACTGTCTGTGGAGAGTCTCCCCGAGCTCGCATAGAAAGATATCTCAATAAATGAAACCAAGCTAAACCATTGGACTCATCTGTTACTTCCTACCTCCAAATTTCCATAACAGACTTGGGGGCTCGTCCGGGATTCGGTTGCACGGGGACCGCCAGGACCTTCAGAAGGACGCGAGTCCTAGAAGGACGACGAGGTACCCGTCTGGAGTCGAGGACAGAGAATTTTAGCCTGACCCATCGCAGTTCCTGAGGCCTGCGGTCCCCCGTCACTCCGACCGGACTAAAAGGTAGGACAAATTTTGTGGAATAGAAAATTTGTTGCGGTATCTTTCTATGCGAGCTCGGGGAGACTCTCCACAGACAGTTCTGAGAAGTTCTCCAAATAGCAAACGCAGTTGCTTTCATTTTATACTGACAGACAAATGACCTTTCTCTGCAACCACAACCGGAAGACCCATGTCTGCTTTTGCACATTCTATGCTCAGGACAAGCTTTTCGTCTAGCACAAGCATCTTATATTTACCATATATAGAATAAAAATTCATCTCTTGTCTAGCTTAACATGGGTAAGGTCTAAAACCCCTCCCCAGTCTCTTGCATCTGTTTCTTCGAGCATAGCAACCTTATTTTGCAGCCTAACTTCCTTAGTAACCATCAGACATCATGCTTGGTGGTAATTTTCCACTACACTTCATCTTCTTCGTATTTTAGCTCTTCTCTGTGTCGAGCTCTACAAGCTCAACTTTAATATTAATTTCCCACCACTTCTACTTCTTCTATCTCTACCTGACCCACATCTATCTCTACACCGCCAGTTTCCTCCTGACCTCCTTCTCTATTTATAATCTCAACTAGTACATCACTTACTATTATTTCCAACATGGTTACATCACTCACCATGCCCACACCCTCAATAATTACCTCCCCTACTTCTACCCCCACAATCTCAACATTTACATCCCCAGATTTTACTTCTGCAAGCCCAAACTCGCACACTTGGACTTGCACAGCCTCCACCTTCACATTTCCTTTCATATCCTCTGCCTTCAGGTAAATTTCCCCCCCCTCCACCTTAACAACCTTCACATTCACCCCCACCTCACCTTGCTTCCCCTTGCTTCCATTTTGCATTTTATTAATGCCTACATTCAGGTCTGTACACTGGAGGTCACCCCCACATGTTTCTCCCTCTCTGCCACCTCCACCTTTTCCCCACTAATCGCACCCTTTACCTCACCTATCCCCTGAGTGCTCCTATTCTTCCTGACCTTCTTCTTTTTCTGAAGGTAGTACGTCTTATAAATTTCCCACTCTTCAGATGTCAGGCCATAATTGTTATGAAGAGTCTCAGAGCCTTTCATGCTCACACCCTCCCCTCCCTTACACCAGTCAGTCACACCTCCCAGTGCTCCCATAACCTCCCCAGCCTGGACAGTGGGGGGTGTTGCTGGTGAGTACTCCTCCAAACCTTCCTTATCTCGCCAGTCAATCACCTCGTCCCACAGGTCCCAGGCTCCCCAGTGCTGGTCGTTGGTCCAGGAAACAGCTCTCGCAATTCTCATTCTGGTGAATAAACAAGACATATAATTAACTAGCCATATGTGATACTCGCAAAGCCAAATCTGCACTGTATTATTTCAACTTCATTCCTAAATGCTATTCATCAAGAATGCCTATGGAAAGAGATGGAGCCTTCATTAGCTGCTCGTGGCGTCAAGGCTACTCCGGCAGTAACGGCCGAATTGCTAAAACTGCTTCACAATACAGCAGGGGCGTTGCTAGAGATTTTGGGCCCCATGAAAGCATATCATATTAGGCCCTCCAGTCCAAACCAATCCAGTAATTTTCCTAATTTTTTAGGGCCCCTGTCACTCAGGGGCCCTTGGAATCGTCCTAGCTTTCCTCCCCCTTACGGCGCCCCTGCAATACAGTAAAGCTTGTGAAATTATGACGCTGCTTCGATACGCTATAACATCGCCATGGTACCGAACCTAGCAAAAGGTTAATCTTACTTCAAGAACATGGGACATTTAAAAAGTAAACGTATAGGCGATCTTTGCAGAATAACATCTGAAGATGAAATGCATTATCACAGGTTGGATGAGTATAACCAATCATATCAACCATAAGTCTTATTGTTTTTAAGTTTAACACAAATATTTTCTCTTACCATTTAAATATAAACAATCATATTAATAATAATGGCCACAGCATCTACAGTTTAAATTACTAATTATAAATATATTTCAACGATATTGTGCCGCAATATTTGCATGTAGGACATAAAATCAAATATAAAATTAAATATGCTAACAAAACATAATTTGAAGAAATAGCAAGAAACATACGAAGAGATGCTGCTCACCTCTGCGCCATCTCTCTGTCAGAATGTTTGTGTTTAACCTGCAATGATTTTGTTTCTATGGAAACCACCGAGATATTTCATTGGTCGAAAAGTATGAAGATATGTACTGACATTATGTTCAACGAATGAAAACAGAATGAATTGTCAGGGAGGGACGAATTTGAAGCTGGTCCAATCAGAAGTAGTCTCTTTAGGTTGTGCTTACTGTAGCTGGGCGTGATTGGATATCTATCTGCCTTTCAAGCCCCCAAATCATGTATCTACTTGTCAATAGGTAACCACGCAGCTCTGTCTATAAAGTCTGTCTGTAATTTTCTTATGACATTATGTTTTTGCTAGGCAGCATTACGGTAATGCGTAATACCGCTGTATTGGGGGTGTACCGCCGCTGTATTTCCATAGCTGGTTGACGCAATTAGCATTTTAGCAGCATTGGTAGGGCGACATCAACTCTCAACGAATTTCATAGGCAACATCTACAATTCAGGAACTAGTAGGTCTTAAGATAGTTGTTTACGCTTTTGAGAAAGAAGACTATAGTTCTTGTTATTCAAATTCAGTATCCTGGTGTTTTTAATTTCGAAGATATGTCATATACAAGTTTTTTGAGAGACAAAATTTTGGTTTGATTTCTATTTTATTTTATGTTAAATAAAGTTAATTTAAAACCATTTTACAATTAGTGCAGTGTTTCCTTTAGAATTAGTGCAGTGTCCTTAAAAACTGCATGTTCAAATGTTCAAACCTAAGGCCATGCCATAATAACTGCTTTGCAGATATTTCATTTAGGAATCTATAGAGGATATAGGTAAGCCAGTCTGTGTATGTGTGTTTGGGTGGATGGTAATGTATATATTATGTTGTGAGGACCAAATGTCCCCACAGTGTTATAAAAACATGTTATTTTGACTTTGTAGGGACATGTTTTTGGTGCCCAAATGAAAAAACTCAATTTTATAGAATTCTGTGAATGCAATCAAAGGAATTGTCAAAGTCTTGTATTTTGTTTGCTTACTTACTGTTACTTCTTGGTTACTACTGTAGGGATTAAGGATTAAGGTTGCCATAGTTAGGATTGGGGTTATGCCCATACAAATGAATGGAGAATCCCCACAAATATTCAGATACCTAATCTCTCTCTCTCTCTCTCTCTCTGTGTGTGTGTGTGTATGTGTGGTATGTCATGTTGGGATTACAGTTTTCTCCATGGAAATGAATGGAGAGTTCCCACAAATATATAATTACAAACATGTGTGTGTGTGTGTGTGTGTTGTGTGTGGTATCAGATCAGTCCCTGAGAGTTCAGTAGTCTGATGCCATGTTTCTGAGTCTGGGTGTGAAGGCCTGAATGCTTTTCCAGACGCTAGGAGTGTGAAAAGATAATGTGAGGGGTGGGTGGGGTCATCCACAATGTTGGTGGCTTTGTGGATGGAGCGTGTTATGTGAATGTCCATGACGGAGGGGAGAGAGACTCTAATGATCTTCTCAGCTATCCTCACTATCCGTGGATCTTGTGATCTGAGGCTTGGAAAAACATGTTGTGCTGCTCAACCTTGGCACAATGATATGGGTGAATCATGGACACAATAGAATTTGAGGGTGATTAGTCCATACAGGGACAGAATCATTCCATACCTCAATCACCTTGTACGTATGTCTGCTAGGTGGAGTTGCTCCTAACTGTGCGCAGTGGAGTTGAACAATCACAACTTCCCAGAATATTACAGTAACAGGAGGACAGTGAACAAGTCTTATTAATTATATGCTGTGTGGACGATGTAATCGTCCACGTGTTCACCTTAATACACAGGACATTTAAGCCATTGCAGAATCCAAACCCAGAAATGCAGCTCCCTCCACCAGCAACACCAATATAGAAACTGCCACAAAATCCATGCCCCCTGATAACCAGCCCCTTTTATTTCCACCACCGTCGTGGGGACCGTACTACAAAGAGTCAACGCAAGGTAAGCTACAAAGTGCAAACAAATTTACAACCAGAGATGGGCATAAATACATAGAAATGTATTTAAAATAAAAATACAAAATACTGAGTGGAAAAATGTATTTAAATACAAATACAAAATACTGTGTAAAAAAATGTATTTAAATACAAATACAGTATTTTGTATTTTTAAAGTACACAAAATACATGTGAAATTGGCCATCAAGTGCAGGCATCCCTATTTAGGCTGAAATATATCTGGACATATTCTGAAACAAAAACATTTAGATGTGTACTACCGATTTACAGAATTATATAACGAGGCACATTGTCGGCATTCCTATGGAAGCCCGTTTCCGCCACCGGAGAAAAAAATTATATAAAATTAAAGTCGAAATTTCGACTTAGTTATCTCGTTATTTCGAGTGTTACGCTTCTCGTTACTCCGGTGGCGGAAACGGGCTTCCATACATTCCACTCTGTCACGGAGTGTGCGCACAAAAAAAAACTTTACCTGGCAACGTGCAAGTGTAAATATGAATCTCCTTTCGCGCTTCAAACAGCAAAGTACAACTGAACCAAGTACATCGCACTATATTATTCATTCATTCATGCTTCTTCATCCACCCCAACGTTCCAATAATTCCTGCTGCCCCACTAGACACTGCAAGGATTTATTTGCTCTAAATGACCTAGGCCTATGTAAACGATTTTGAAAAGTTTAATCAATTCACACTTTATATCATCGCTGCCTAAGATATATAAAGTTCTGTCATATCACCCAGCCCTAACATGCAGTAATGTTTTAAACACATTTCACTAGCTAGTTGATAGATTTTTAAAAAAAAAACTATCAAAACTGATTGGCTAACAGGCAGCTAACGCTATTTTCCTCCTACACGTGTCGGTGCTTTTTTATTCTTCCATGTTTACTGAAGGCAAATCTGAATGATGCACCATTTTAACTTTAATCAACACGGAATTGATCATGATGACACCCTAACCTTATGCAGAATACTGAGTAAAGTCGCTGATCCAATGCTAACTCTGCTGCAGGCAGCTCACGTGCATGAGTGTTAAGGTTGGGGGAGGGGTGTGTCTGAACTAAATCAGCACCCAGATAAAGAGGTTGATTGGCACAAAGTATTTTATGTATTTTGAAAGTACAAAATGCTCATCTTAAATGTATTTAAATACAAATTACATTAGATTTTTCCCAAAGGCTTTACAATACAAAATACAAAATAGTATTTTGTATTTCAAATACGTATTTTAAATACATTTATCTAAAATACTGCCCATCCCTGTTTACAACCTACCCTACATAGTGCCCTACGTTTACTTTGTCTGTACTATGAGTAGAGTCTTTGCACCTTATCTGTTTGGCACTATATGTCGGTCATTCCTGTTATTCAGTGACTTTTCTGTCCTCATGGTTTACTTATATTTTCTCTAACATGAGTCACATATTTAAAGCAAATATATATTTAGGTCTTCGTTATCACGTAAACAGAGACAATACGTATTAAAAATTTAAAAACTTTTATTGATATACGCATTAAGGCTGCCATGATTAGTGGGCATAGTCGATGACATGTTCTTCTTCAATATCACTACGCAATTATTGAAGTAGCTATTCTCTAAAGCCCTGCAGTGACATGTAGTTTGTTATACTGTGTTTGTATGAAATGCCTTTTTATATATCATTATTGTTTCAGTTTATGCTGTAGCCATTTGTGCATGAATCTCCTTGCGTCAGAGGAAGTTGGGAGTGGGGTGTGACCTTTATGAAGCAGAATGAGACGAGATGAGTTGTAAAATAAATGGTTACGCTAACTGCAGTGAGACCTTTCTCATGCGGCCCTGCTCAATCTGTGTAGTCATACCATGGCAGTCAGTTAAACAGGGAGGTTTATCTGCAGTGTTGGATTGTCTCCTGGGAACCTGTACAGCCAGTGCTTGGAGTGTGATGTAGGACACGAAATCAGGACCGCCCACTTTTTACTCATTTTAATCTTAAAATATGGACAGTGTGAACTGGAACTTTCACACTTTCATTTTGCTCATATCACTTCCTCTGCCAGCACTTGCAGGATGGGCTTCCCCTTTCATTCTGGTTCCTCCCAAGGTTTCTTCCTTCTAGGGAGTTTTTCCTTGCCACTGGCTTGCTCTCTGTGGGCTTTGGGCAGGGATAAGGTAAAGTGCTTTGAGACAATGTAATGTTGTGAAAATGGGCGGCACAAGTAATATTGAATTGAAATGAATCACACCAGCTAGTCTCAGCTGACAGCAGCTCTTACTTATCTGATAAGGGGGGGGGGGGGTATCACATACCTTCTGGTCAACGTCAAAAGAAATTTATATATAAAATAATATATTGCATATTGCTATAACACTCAGTAAATGGGACCTATTATGCTTTTCCCTTTCTATTAGTGTGTTACATGGCTTCAACTGCATGTAAACGGTCTGCAAAGTCTTTAGATGCAAAGTACATAGCAAAGGGAGTAACTCTCAGCACAGAAACCACTCATCTCTCATCTGCCTAAAACACCTCATTGGAATTCCAGCCCTTACTTCCATGACATGATGAGGTCACCTCATAACACAATCCTTATTGTCTGCCTACCTGCAAGGATCTGTCTGCAGACTGAAAGACAGGGGAATGAAGGGTAAACCGACCAATCAAACCACACTGGACTCATTGGGGGTGGGATTAGACAGAGGGCGAATAGACATGTGCATTATGAGAAAACAATATGTGCTTTTCGAACACTGAAGCATGCATACTTTATTCTAGTTGATCATAGATATAAAATTATAAACTGAAAGTGAGCATAATAATGCCCTTCAAGCAACAGTAGGCTGCTGTCCATGGTGCTGAAAACCTGGATTGGCAAATTTTACATGAAATTTTTTCACCTACGTGAACTGTAACCCTCTTATTTTGTTGGCAGTGATGCTCTGTGAAGTCATACAGAGGTGGGTATAGAGAGGATTACAGTGAGTAATAGGTGATTTAGATGAACTTTTTTTACATTTGACAACCAAAAGGCTTTGGACAATCAGTTCAACTTTGGACAATAGCACCTCCAAAAAGTTTCTCTGTCTCTCTTGCTAGTTATTTCTCTTTACCCCCCAGTCAAGGAGGAATCAAATGCAGAAGCACATTGTACAGTAGGAGATGTAAGGTGCAACACACATTAAAAGCTCTTTTTGTGTGAACATTATAAAACAGATTACAGTTTTTTTCAGTCGCTAACAAGCGTTTGTCCAAACAGTTGTCACATTTTCAAAACTCTAAACACAATTAGCACAGCATCGGTCTTTTGTGGCCATACCATTCACACATTTCATGTCGTTTTCACCCAATATGCAGTCAGTGAACACATTTCCACAATGCTTACACAAAGCTATACCTCCCAACAAAATTATGGACTGTTTTTGTAGTATTTACGAATGTTAACACACAACATCCCACAATAGCAAAAACAATATTCCAAACCTTAGATACAGTATAAAAACCTCTGCTTCTGCAATGATATCAGTTCAAAAACAATATCAATATCAAAAATATATCTCAGCTGATAATAAACAAACAATTGAATAATTGACACACAGCTGATTTATGTTGGGTAAATTGGGCCAACCACAGCTTATTCCATTCTGGCTTAGACTCAGTGGGGTTTATAAGGCAAGACTTTGAGGAGTGATGTTTTTGGAAACATGTGGCCTAACCCTGAAGATCGCAGAGATTAGATGCAAATTTTTTGCCTTTTTTTAGCCCCCCTCCCCTCCCCCCCTTTTTATCTTGGCTTTTTGCTGTTGTTTTTTTGTTCAGAATGCTCTTGTGTGTTTCATGGATATTTTGTTCACTGTAAGCAATACTGTAAAACTTTTTCTGTTCTATCATACCGTGTTTCTACTGTACCTCCTGTAGTAAACAGTAAAGAAAAAAAAACTTGTTTGCTTTTTACTGGAATGCTTTTGAATGTGAACATTACTGTACATGTGGACATACAGTTACCAACCAAGACATTTCTGGTGTCAAAATGGTGGATTGCATGTTTTGCATGCAAATACCTGTAAAACTGAAACATAAAAGTCTATGCAGTTTTTGTAATGTCAATAATAGCCAGTATTTTGAAACCTGGTGTACTTTGATTGACTGCATGTACCTTGTGAAGTGAAAACAAGTGTTATTCTTTGACAGAATAATTTCATTTTGAGTCAGATTTATAGTGTTTTTGTAAAGTTAGTGTGTGCAGAGAAAGATGTGTTCTATTTTGAAATGAAGAGTTAGTATATATTTAACAAAATGTATTTTTGAGAAGAAAATTATCCATTTGGCCAATTGTGTTTTGTAGGTGTGAGTCTGTGTTAAGAGTTTAGAAAAAGTATCTGAAGTATGGGTAAGCGCTTGTTAGCGATTGAAAAAAACTGTAATGTCAGGTAAGAGGTTATACTCAGAGTAAAGACGTCTGGGCTGACTGACTGATTTTAGAATTGACTGCAGTCTTTTCTGTGTCCACCATGTGGCAGCAGTGCACAGAAATGTTCTAATTCTATCCTGTCTGAGTTGGGTGAAGTAAGATCTGTTTCGCTTCTGCTTATGCCCCCACCCCCCACAAAGCTCATTCTTCCTGGACCTCTCTAGCCATATCCTTAAACTCCATGATTATGAGTTCATTACAGGAACAGATGCTAATGTTGTCCATGACCCAGTCCTGGATAAATCCGATTCTCTCTTAGGTAGTCAGGTATCCCCTCTAGTCACCAGTATTGATCAATGAAGTATCTATTGTTAGAAGCTCCTTTTCTATTTGAGCATATCCTTGCTAAGTTTGCATGAGTGCTCTGCTCCCAAAAGCCACTGGTTTTCTGCATTGTATCACAGCTGCACCCAAACTGGTGTCTGAAGCATCACACTGGAGAATCAAGTCTTCCTTGGGATCATAATATTTCAGTACCGGTGCATTCACAATGGACTCTCTGATTTTGGAGAATGCAGCATCCTGAATGTCTGTCCACTCCCACAAACTGCCTTTATGGGTCGGCTGTCGCAGAGGCTCACACTGGTCTGAACGGTGACTGCAAAACTTGGCTAAGAAATTTACCATTTTTAGGAGTCTTTGCCCCCCTTAACATGTGTTGGGCATCTGCTGGATTGCTGGGTGTTGGCGCCGTGCGTCCGGGCGTGCCTTGCCTGGCGCCCGCTGCCCTGCGGCACTGTCGACTATCGCCCCACGCCCCCCCTGCCGGCCCGCATCCACCTACACCACACATAGGTAATGGGGGGTGATCAGCTATTCACCCCCCATCTTACACATTAGACGCCACATATAGACATCACACCGCACCACACAGAGGGAAGGGGGGGCGATTAGCCACTCATCCCCCCCTCATTATCTTAACTGCATTTTAGACAATACATCCACGTCACACCACTCCTCCACATAGGGCCTTGGAGGGCGGGGGGAGCTGGGCAGGTCCTGGGTCGGCTGCTTCTGCAGCCCGCAGCTGGACTGCGCAGCTCCCTTCCCCTCTATTTTAACTCCACTTTAGACACTTAGGGCTTGGGGGGGCCGGTGGGTGTCTTTTCCCCATATGCTCCCCCATATCTCAACGACACCTTAGCTCACACACATGTACACCATCAATGATCAAGGTGGGTGGGGGGCGGTTGGGGGGCGGACGGGGTGAGGGGTCCTGGGTGTGGCGGGGGCGGCGGGCGCCGGCGGGTGGGCTTGGGGGTGGGGCGGCTGCATCTGTGGGGTGCTGCCGGTCTCCGGCGGGGTGCCCGCTCGCCTGCGATCTGGGGGGGTGGGGAACATCCTCTGGGCCGTCCACTGGGCAAGTCCAGGGCATCTGCTGCCGGACATCAAAGACGAGCAGGTGTGACTGGGAGTGTGTGTCTGAGTGTGTGTATGAGTGCATACATGGATCGGTGTGTCTGCATGTTTGTCCTGGTATGGGGAGCACGTGGATGATGGGGCGGTGTGGGGGCGGCAGTGAGGGGACTTGGGGGAGGGAGGGTACGGGGGCTGGGGAGGGAGGGTTGGGATCTGGGCTTGGGGGAGGGGGGGTCGGGGTAGCCAGGGGCGGGTGTGCTTGGTGGCTCTCAGGGTGTCCCCCTGGTCCCCCGGGTGGGGGTTCTTGGGGGGGGGCGGGTCTCCCCGGGGCTGGCGGGGCCCCCACGGGGTGTGCGGGTGCTCCGGGCTCCGGGCTCTATCCGTGCCTGCGTGCCGCCTGTGGCCGTGGGGTTCCTGGCTCGTGCTCGCCGGTGGGGGGCGCCCGGTGCCTCCCCCCCTGCCTTCCTTGGGTGGACGCGCAGCCTTCCGGTAGCGGGGGGCCCGGGTACCTGGCCGCTGTGGGGCGGCTGGGTCCATGACCCGTCGGGGCTTTCCCGGCCGTCTGGGGGCTCCGGGGCGGCGTTGTTGTGGCCTCGCACACTCACTGGGAATCATTCCATGTTAACCTGCACACTCATACATACACTCACAACACACAAACATACACACATACACAAATGCGTACACAAACACATACACGTATGCGTACACACACACACATACACGTACAGTACATATGCACACGCACACATACACACACTTTCATATCAACACACATACACTTAGAACGCACACACACATAGACATGCACGCACACATACACACAGGAGAGCCTAGGGCTCTCATCCCCTATTTTACCCCTGTTTCTCCTTGTATGGGTGTGTGTGTGAGAGTGTGTGTGAAAGTTGATGTGTGGCTTCCACTCCCTCCTCTCAGATGCAGATACGGGTACGACGATATTTAGACAGTGTTCCTGGTGGTCTGCTTATGCATATATATTTATTTTCTTTCGTTGGTATTAACGTATTTAATTCCAGGAGCAGATACTGACACAAGCACATTCCCATGTCATAATAGTACCACTGGTTTCTTTGTGTGTATACTGTTTGTGTGTGTCCCTGGATCTTATCTTTCAGATACAGCAGCTGGTGTGATGATACGGTGTAAAGCAGCAAGATGCAGAAGCTGTCCTCTTATTACTCTTTCTTTTTTGTTCTACTGTTTATGTATTATTTCTCTTTCCCTGTCTCTCTCTCTGACCTCCCTCCTTATTTTATTTTTATTATGCATTTATTTATTTTTCTACTTCCTCTGTCTCTCACCCCTTTCTCTCCTTTCTCACTTTCTCTCTCTATCTCTTTCCCACTAACCCCCCCTGTCAGCTCCGGCTTTGTGGCCCAATGACATACAACCGATTAATAAAGAGTATACCTCAAGTAACAAGAGGAGCTTAAATCCGAAGCTCCACTTGGCAAAATAAAAGTGTTGGCACAATAAAGCAGCCAGACTAACATCCTGCTTGCTAAACTGCCGGACACGACAGGGGAAGAAAAAAAAAAAAAAAAGATCTAGCAAGATGTCATCAATGGTAGGGAGAGGAAAATGGTTCCTCTTCAGTGCTTTATTCAGTGGTTTAGGGTCTGTACACACGCTGAGCTCACCGTTTGGCTTCTTTGTGAGGACTAGACTGCTGATCCACTCCATGCTTTTGTCCACAGGTGTTACTATTCCCCTCCTCTTTAGGTGAAGCAGCTCTTCCTTTAAAGCAGACATGATGGAAAGCAGAACCTGTCTCTCTGATAGCTTGACTGGTGTTGCCCTCCTGTCTACTTCTATCTCATATTCTCCATCCAAGCAGCCATCGCCTTTGAAAACATCAGGATATGTAGCTTTAATGTGCTCCACTGTCCATGGCCCTTCTGTGGAATCTTCTGTCACAGCACTGTCTAGTGCCAGTATATTCTCTTACTGCACCTTCAACAGATTCATAGTCCATGAAGACTACATGATACCTTTTCATATTTTTAGGTTCTTCAGTACGTGTTTACATCAGACGAAGGGCTACAGTGTACTTTTGTTATACATTGCTAGTAACTGATTTGTCTTTTCAGTCAGAATGTCAGGAATTACTATGTGTACAGAAACAATATTGCAACTGGCCCCACAGTCTACACTAGTGGCCAAAACTGTGGAAACACGTAACATTTTTGGAATTCCGCTCTAAAATAGCTGTTAATTACTACAGGAATTTTGGTGGTAATGTCTATTAAAGAATGTTTACAAATATCATACATTGGATTAAATTAGTAACTGGAGCAGTTGAATAGTTCTGCAATCTAAGCAGGATGATCCCCAGACTGTGACACCCCTTGTGCTGGGATTCGTGTCCTTTGCTCCTGCAGGTGACCCAGTGGTGATGGGGTCAGAGCCCCAGTCCTTGGTATCTGATTTGGCCCCAGCACCCAGCCTCCTGCCTTGGCCCAAGCCACTGGCCTGCACACCTCAGTGGATCGTCAACAGTCCACTAAATGATCTATGGAGCGATAGCGACTGGAGGAGCCCAAGGAAGAGGAAGACCTTCACCCCCCAACTTTTTATGCACCACAGTTTTTAGTTTGCACACACTTCAGTTCACACACTCATTCACACACACCAACATGTACACACCTTGTACACACACTGAGCGGGGGGACGATGGGGGCCTGTTGGGGGGGGCGCGGGTGTCCTTCCAGACCTTCTTGGTTCTGGGCCCGGCTCGCGACAGGGCTGGGGGTTGTGGGCTGGGCCGGTGGCTCCTCGTCCGGTGTCCTCTGGTGGGGCCCCTCATGCGGGGGGGGGGGGGGGGGGGGGCAGTTTTCCTGGTGGGATTGAAATACTGCCCATCTCTTTACAAAAGCAGTTTCAATCTCTGATGCTAGAACTACTAAGCCTGCGCAAATCTGTGTAAATTCCCTAGAACTACTAAACCTGCGCAGATTTGTTCAGGCCTTCAGCTCCATTGTCCTCCTGCTTTTGTTGTGCAAACACACTAATTACCTGTGAACCCTGACACATTTGCATTTATTTACTCAGACTCCTAGTTCAAATCCATGGCAGCCCAAACCTATGTGTGTAACATGGAAACCTTCACAAAAGCCTGCCATATCTATACAAAATAACCCACACACTGACTGACCTGCAAATATGAAAGACACACATTCACAAAATATATGGAAAGACAAGTCTATTTTATTTATAAAAAATAGAGTGAAAATAGAATGAAAAGTTGCTAATAGAATGAAATGAATAGAATGAAAACATGCTACGACATCAGTCTCCAATGTATGTTTGTACACAAATGTCATAAGCTGAGTGAAGTCATGGTCCATGGTTGATAACAAGCTCATACACATACAGAAAGAAGTAATGTCATTTCATTTTGATTGGCTGTCACTGAATTATAAAACCAAAAGTGAATTTTGTTTTTGTGTGATCTCTCCAGCTTTGCATGTTCTCTCCTCTGGCTGTTCATGTAAAAAAAATGTAAAAAAAAAAAAAATTATCAGTCCCTCAGTTCCAGGTTAATCTCTGTCTGTTTCAAAGTCTGTGTTTGCAGCGTTTGCAGACCCAGTGACTATCTTCCCTGCATTTGGCGCAGGTGAATTTGTGACACTTTACGCAGGCAAACCAGCTGCGATTTCTGCTGCAGCTCTCTTGTACCTGGCACTGAGTTGTCCGTACAGGTCCTCGCACAGCAGCAGCAAACACTGCAGCAGCGTTCCTCTCTGTCTCCATTGCCTTTTGCTGCATGAATCGGCAACGGAGTTCCTTGGCTAGAAGACTCAGAAACAATCTTCTTTTGCCTTTCCACCCTGTGCATGCCTTGTACAGGACGTAGGCATTCACCGCCGCCAGGTCCAGCATGTTGTAAAATACAGCTACTGGCCACCTGCGTGTTGCTGCTCGTACTGAATACATGCGCACCGATGGAGGAAGTTCACGGCGAACTTTATTCACCGTGTCCAGTAGAGTCGTGTTGCGCTGAAGCAGTCTGTGTGACAGCGACAGTGAGGTGAAGAAATTGTCCGTTATGACATTTCTCCCGTCGTCCAGAAATGGCTCCATCAGACTCATGACCACGTTCTCTGCCAGCCTGTCCCTGGGGGTCACTGGGGTCCTTTCCCAAGTAAGGGGACACGTTGCAGACGTATTTGGTTACCAAATCCGTCGCCATCCAGAACTTGATCCCACATTTCTCCGGCTTTGATGCGATATACTGTGTGAATGGACAACGAACCTTGGTCGGGAACAGCTGCTCATCTATGGTCATGTGTTCTCCTGGAGTGAATCTCTCAGCACAGTTCTTAGTGAAGCGTGTCCAGATGTCAGATATCGCAGCAAATCTGTCTGTTTTCACCCGTTCTGCCCGCGTGTCCTTGTCATCAAATCGAAGGTGCTGCATAATTGAAAGGAATCTATCTCGGGACATTGTCTCTTTGATTACTGGCACTAGAAAGTTTTCCGACCAGCAATCCACAATGGCGCCAACGGGACACATGATTGCTCTCACAAACAGAATAGAAATGAATGCCATCAGTTCATTAATTGTCAGCTTCCAGTCCGGCTCTGTTCTGTGGGCATGACGGACCGTACACTCTGTGATGGTCTGCAGCATTCCCACGTCTAACAGGCAGAGGAAGCTTTGGAGCACACTTGTAATTTTACGCTGTCGGAAGATAAACAAATAGAGACTGGTAAATTTACATGAACCTCACTCTAAATGGGTTTATATAAATAATACATGGGTTTATATAAATATCACATGTGCTTTGGCGATGACAAACCTTAGCAGACTCTGTGGGTCCAGTGTGCGCAGTGAAGCGCGAGCGATGTGCTGATGCACTGGGCGTTCCGCTTCCAATGTCCTCCTCTACCCACACAGTGCCGCCTTTTGCCGTCTGGCTCGGACTGGGCTTCCCGGTACCACGGCGCATCTTCCGTGGAGGCATGTCGGGTTCTTGTTCCATCTCCGTTTCTGACTCTTCCGATGAGTCATCTGTGAGCTGCCGGGCAAACGAAACCTGGCCTCCGTCAGAGTCTGCTGCGTCCATTTCCTGCAGCAGGGCCAAAGCCTGAGGCGCTGAGAGGCTCTTCCTGCGTGGCAGTGATGCGGAGGCCATCCTGATGTGCGTCTTCAGAAATGCGAAGGAGAAATGATTCTCCCGCCTCGGTCGCTCTGCTTTTATGCACAGCACTGTGCTGTAGTTATGCAAACAGCAACGCCACTCCCTCACATACACAGTCATAATGGACAGCGTCACACCTTTTGGCCACTCCTACAGCATTTATATGTTGTGAAAAGCCGGCCTAATTGCATACAGTCTGCCATACTGCCATCATTGCCATGTCAATGGAATGCTGGCAAAAGTGCCAATTGCCCTCACATTGAAATGGATGTGCTAATTGGCTGGCTTTTCAGCTGTCCATACCACTGAAACGCCAACAAAAGCCCCTTGATTACAGTATCGGTCTGTCATCACTTGCCATGTCAATGGAACGCAGCAAAAGTGCCAATTGCCTTCTGATTGCGCTTCTAGCCTAGGAACTCCGTTGCAGATTCATGCAGCAAAAGGCAATGGAGACAGAGAGGAACGCTGCTGCAGTGTTTGCTGCTGCTGTGCCAGGACCTGTACAGACAACTCAATGCCAGGTACAAGAGAGCTGCAACAGAAATCGCAGCTGGTTTGCCTGCGTAAGGTGTCACAAATTCACCTGCACCAAATGCAGGGACGATGGTCACTGGGTCTGCAAACGCTGCAAACACAGACTTTGAAACAGACAGACAGACAGACTGTGTGGGAGAGTAACCACTGAGACAAAAGGCAGAAAGATGATGAAGAGATGAACCTGGAACTGAGGGACTGATAAAATTTTATTTTTTTTTACAATTTTTGCTATTTTTACATGAACAGCCAGAGGAGAGAACATGCAAAGCTGGAGAGATCACACAAAGACAAAATTCACTTTTGGTTTTATAATTCAGTGATGGTCAATCAAAATGAAATGACATTACTTCTTTCTGTATGTGTATGAGCATGTTATCAACCATGGACCATGACTTCACTCAGCTTATGACATTTGTGTACAAACATACATTGGAGACTGATGTCGTAGCATGTTTTCATTCTATTCATTTCATTCTATTAGCAACTTTTCATTCTATTTTCACTCTATTTTTTATAAATAAAACAAACTTGTCTCTCCATATATTTTGTGAATGTGTGTCTTTCATATTTGCAGGTCAGTCAGTGTGTGAGATATTTTGTATAGATACGGAAGGCTTTTGTGAAGGTTTCCATATTACACACATACTGTAGGTTTGGGCTCCCTTGTATTTGAACTAGGAGTCTGAGTAAATAAATGCAAATGTTCCAGGATTCACAGGTAATTAGTGTGTTTGCACAACAAAAGCAGGAGGACAATGGAGCTGAAGGCCTGAACAAATCTGCGCAGGCTTAGTAGTTCTAGGGAATTTATGCAGATTTGCGCAGGCTTAGTAGTTCTAGCATCAGAGATTGAAACTGCTTTTGTAAAGATGTGGCCAGTATTTCAATTCCATATATTTCAGCACCAGGACAACAGCCCCCCCCCCCCCCCCCCCCCATGAGGGGCCCCACCAGAGGACACCGGACAGGGAGCCACCGGCCCAGCCCACCAGAAAGTAAAAAGCTCATTAATCATTAATTGCATTGTGTTTGAGTGCAGACAAGAGCACGGACAGCATTAGGAGAGCCGGACATTGTTGCAAATTGCACTGTAATGTTGGCCCATACATCCACACTAGAGAAACATAAAACACTTGACAGTCAGTTAAAACCAGCCACAGCCTAAGGATTAATGGAGCTCAGAATGGGCTGGGATATCCCTGATCTGTCTGCCGGTTCCTGCTGGTACTGTATGTTCCAGGGCCAATTCATCACTCAATCCCATCAGAATCACTCTTGGCTCTGAAACAGCTGATAAGCCACAAATCATCACTGGGAAAATAATCATCGTGATCTATAAATACTCCCTCTCTTCATATTTGGCCACACACAACGTCCTCAAACAAAGCTAAATACTGTACGCCGTAATGATGCCGCGTGTGACATATTTAGACAGGGGTCTAGTTATACCTATTATATGTGGGGCACACATGTCACGGTCTACATTGACTTGTCCGTACGCACACCTCTAACCTTGTACAGAATAAATATTTTGGTATATATAATGTCATTCATTTAAAAGGATAAAACAAATGCTGACTGTTAGTTGTACATTGTGGAGTTTTCAGTTACAGCTGTCTGTATTTCCCGTAATCCTATGTCATTGTTCCTATTTGAACAATCTCTGCCTCTTGCACAATCAGGCCCAGCACACAGCTCAGGTAAACCTGTGCAATCATCTCACGCTGCCATCTTTGTGCATTTTCAGTCTCGGTGCATTGCCAGTTTTTTTTTTTTTTAACTGTACAGTGTATAGTACATTATAATACTTACAGATGATGAAGGTTAACATTGACAACATGTCTTAGAAGAGGGCTACAGTAAAGAAAACAAAAGTTTCAAGGCAACATGAAGGTAATGCACAATCAGGGATGTGCAATTTCTGAAGCATGTATTTAAACTGTATTTTGAACTGGAAAATTGTATTCTATAATTCATATTTGACTTGTTCATAAAACTTTTTTTAAACAATTTTATTTTAAAGAACTGTGTAATTTCAGAGTACAAATACACAAATATTTGAATTATTATTGTTTACTATAAATGCCGAACACATTCCTGGAGCCTTCGATTTCGCATACACAGTGCCCTCTACAGGATCCTGTCGTAACAGCATCTCCTTCAAGCTCGTTTATTTTTACAAAACACCTGTTTTTGAGTTCACTGGGTCTGTATGATAATTTTAGGCAATGGACATATTTTTCCTATAATTATAAGGTGGTCTGGGTTCCCCAGGGATATGTGCGTTTTTTTCACAAAACGTTTTCTTTATAAATCCCAAAATCTTCCTATAAATGTGTGTATGAATGCTTCTCATATTTTTCAGTCACATTTATAAATGAGCTCCCTGATTAATCTGTTTACATGAAAACATCTTAATTGCATTAAAGCATGTAAACGTAGCCACCTAACAAAAGGTAACTTGGTGACTTTGCAAACTGCATGTTCCTCATCTCCTCTGTATGGACCATAGAGCTGTGCATCGGAGAGTCTGGCAACACGCTACGTTTCAAGATACAGGCATTACAATTCAATGCGCTGCTCTATTTCGCCTTTTAAAAAATCTGCTTTTAGGAAAACTTGGCATAGTACTAAAAGAGCACACCACCAAATTCATGAAATCTGAGTAAAAACGTTTGATTTTAACGCAATCAGAACAGCATTTGCATTTAACACAGTCCCTGTAACAATCCAGCCTCGTAGCACTACAACGGATTCAGCCAACGGGCAGCCTCGTGCAAGTTACTGAAAATGACTAGTTACCAATTACTGCATATAAAAGTAATTATATTAAGGGTGAGACTGGATCGAGCGTGTCTAGATCTCTGCCTGGGGGGTCGCCGGCCGGGATCGCGAGCAGTTCCGACGTGTGGTGGGTGCAGCACCGGGCTGCATCAGCGCCTGCTCCCCCGCCTGAGCTGCCCTGTATAATAACCTAATAAAGGAAAATAACAGCGGGCTAAAGGTTGCATAGTGATCACATTAACATCGCATCACTGTTGAAATACATGGCGCAGACATCGGGGGAATATGGAATCAAATGTTCGTTAGCAGTGTTTCTACATCACAGAGATGTTTGCCGATGGATTTTTAAGCATCGCAGAGACATAGTGCCAATGCATGTGCTCTCTGGGTAGTTATATTATTTTAGTGTTGCAGCTATGACAGCGCCAGACAATACAACTGTCTAATTGTATCTATCACCGTACCTATAATATCAGCCATTCATTGCGCCATGGTAAGGTCGGATGGCGTTCCATCAGAAACAGGAAATTAGGGGAACATGCTGTCCTTGTCCGTTAATATTTTCATGCAAGACAAAGGTAAAGAGTCCATTTAATTCAACTTTTTTAATGTGAAATGGTAATTAGTTACATTATTCCTTACAGACAAAAGTAGTGGAATTATACTAACGCCAACACTGCTAGGCAGCTAGGTTTGCTAATGCTAACGTTAGCAGCGCAGCCTTATGCTACTTCCTCTCGCAAGATAAGACAGCGTTACTGTCACTGTGCGAATACAATGAGATGTCTTTGGAGAAAGCCTGTCGACGCCATGTTAAGGATAAAATCACAAGTAAATATAATATAAAATACAAAAAATATACACCAAAAGTAAAGAAGAACAAAGATGAATAAAATAATTGTGCTGGATGAAAAGAAACCAGTAAAACATAGTAAGAGGGACGTTGGGGAGCTCGGAGCAACTTCACGTTCAGAGTCAATTGGCAGTCCGGGGTTAAACAGCACAAAATAAAGTGCTGCAGGAACCTGCACTTAAGCTATTAAATAAAATCCATACCTGTACGACAAAACAGAACATCTCAATAGGTGTATCGATATATACCTAGATTTTCTGGGAGAATAGCAATGCGCTAAATTTTCAAAGTGTGCTATATATTCCGTTTTAAAATTAAAACCACATATGAGATAAGGATAACTCTTCGCCATTCCCCACTAATTGAATGGGTCGCTTAATTATCGCTATGAATTCTGGGAGTTTAACATGAATTTCTGGGATTTTAACAAACGACACAATGATATATATGTGTAAACATTAATTATACAGACACAAACTGTATGGTGTCATTCTATATCTTGTTTTGATAATATATCGATATTCCATAAACATTCGATATACAGCCCAGCCATAATTGGTCCGTCTTGTTTCTTTGTCACCCGGAAACTTCACAACTGTGTTGTGAGCGGTTTTGCAGCGCTTATCTGGGCGCTTATCTGTTTTTAAATGTGTCATAAATTTGTGGTGTTTCTAAGTTTCAGCACCTTTGTAAATGTAGATCGTGTGTTTTGTCATTTGATTAAAGTGTTTGAAGACTTTGCAGCGCGCTGACACCAATCGGCCACCGTACCTTAGCAACCGAATCATAACAATTGTAATTCCATTTAGAGTTTTGATTTGAACATTCAAAGCAGCCCAGACTTGCAGTTTCCCAGCAAGATAGAAGACGCGAAAGATGTCCCTCATCCAAACTACCGTGTGCCTCCAAAGAATTGACTGGCTCCTGCCAAATGGAGCAGTCAGTGTCCGGCTTTCCCCGGAAGACATCCCCGGTTCGGTTAGCCAAGGTAAGGATGGCAAAATGATGCCCAGAATAGCTCAGCACTCAACGAATGAAAGTCAGAATGTGGTTGCTAATCTTGTTGAATCTTGTGTTCTGTGATAATTATCTTGTTTTGGAAGTACGTGTCTTGTGATACTAAAAAATAAAATAATTCTCCTTTAGCCAACAGTGATTTGTTATCATGAAACGGTAAAGATACGGGGCTCTTTCTGCATGTCTATTGTATTATATAATGAAATCAGTAAAATCTGTGGCTGTGCTGTGTTTAAACATCAGAGAAAAAAGTAGTAGGTGAATATGCCCCCATATACCGTGTTTCCCCAGAAAAAAGACAGGGTCTTATATTAATTTTTGCTCCAAAAGACGCGTTAGGGCTAGTTTTCAGGGGATGTCATCGTAAATCTCCAAGCTCCAAATTCCATCCTGAATATCTCGCAACTCAATTTCCTTTAGAGCCAGTGGCCCCAATCTCTCCTGTCTAGCAAAAGCGCTGTCCTTAAATGGGCACCCCTTGTCCATGTAGCCTTCTCGTATTATAATCACATCTCATTCTAGTTACAGTACAATACATGGGACAGTAACTAGGGCTTATTTTTGGAGTAGGGCTTACAGGTATATTACGAGCATCCTGAAAAGTCATGGTAGGGCTTATTTTCAGGGAAACACGGTAGTAATCAGAAAAAGCAGAAATCGTAGTTTTGGTTACCTTGAAAGTGAAGAAATAATGCAATTTATGGAATTTTGTGTAAGATGTATAAATTATTTGATTTAATAGTTATTGTTGATGCCAGCATTTGGATTGAGTGGGCTGCTATATTTGGTGCACATGAACCTTCCAGTGTTGTTTTTCGCTATTGTTCTGCATATCAGGGAATCTGTGCACAAACGTGTGGCGTGTTTTTATAGGTCAAGTTCCCCTGCTGAAACGCAGACGGCCCAATCCAAGACCAGCGCATAAGTCTCCCAAGCATGTGTTTCCTGTATCCAATAAGATGGCAGAATTTTTTTCAATGTGCAATACCGACTGCCAAGTCTGATATCTGTGATGTATGTGACGTAGTTTTGTTGTACAGTGACATAAGGATTCATCTTAATTAAATATGCTGTCCCCTGTCTTTATAATCTCAAAGGACGAGCCTGTAGCAGTAATGCTGCCCGTCGGACGAAATGCCGCACTGGGCCGCCGGCATCCAGCTCCCTGACCATGTCTGCCGCCACTGGATCTGCTTCCATCCCAGTGGCAACCAGCAGGGGTCAGCAGGGCAGAAGACGCCGTAAAAATACGGCGGGAGGCCGGTCAGGACGAAGAAGGAGGTCTAAGAAACAGAAGGGGTCAGAGCCTGAGCCCTGCTCACCAACCTTCTCCTCCTCTTCATTTTTGTTTCCGTCGCCAGTCCCATCCTCTTTTATTTCCTCTCCATCCCCATCTCTTTTTACGGGCTCTTCTCCTTTATCACCATGTGTAGTCACACCTGAAAGCCCACCTCCAGATCCACTTTCAGCTCCAGCCATGGTTCATCTCACCCCTCTGCATCAGGCTCCAGCACAGGCTGCAGCCGCCTCATCTCACTTGGAAAGATTCAATCGGTTGTATCTGTATTATCTAACCAACGACTCTAAAATGTCCTATGACGCCAAGTGCTTTACTTATTACTGGTGTCAGCAGTTTTGGAACCAATATTTAAATGCAATTAACATCTCAAAGCAGGAGATGAATCAAAACTGCGAAGCTCACCACTTATGTGGTGATAATGAGGGGACCGATGCAACCAAGAGGCGTAGGATTGATGAAGATGAGTTCATCTTTCCTATTGATGCACTGGAGCAGCTAAGTGCCATCCCTGGGGTTCAGGAGTTGGCTGTGGAGATGGGCTATCAGTATTAAGATAGGATATGTTAAGGTTAAGATCAAGTTCTGTAGCATAAGGTAACATAGGATAAGTTAAGATTATATAGGATAAGGTTAAGAAAGAATAAATTAAGATAAGTGTGTATTACATAGGATAAGATTAAGATAGGTCAAGATAAGATCGTATAACATAAAATAGCGTATAAGTTAAGACTAAGACAGGATAAATTACCATAAGGTTAAGATAAGATTATATGATATAAGATAACATAGTATAAGAATGATAGGATTGTATAGCATAAGATAAGTAAGATAGGATAAGATAACACAGTATAAGAATGATAGGATTGTATAGCATAAGATAAGTAAGATAGGATAAGATAACACAGTATAAGAATGATAGGATTGTATAGCATAAGATAAGTAAGATAGGATAAGATAACACAGTATAAGAATGATAGGATTGTATAGCATAAGATAAGTAAGATAGGATAAGATAACACAGTATAAGAATGATAGGATTGTATAGCATAAGATAAGTAAGATAGGATAAGATAACACAGTATAAGAATGATAGGATTGTATAGCATAAGATAAGTAAGATAGGATAAGATAACATAGTATAAGAATGATAGGATTGTATAGCATAAGATAAGTAAGATAGGATAAGATAACACAGTATAAGAATGATAGGATTGTATAGCATAAGATAAGTAAGATAGGATAAGATAACACAGTATAAGATTAAGATGTTAAGTTGTGATAAGGTTATGATAAACTTGAGTAAGATTAACATACGATAGGTTACAATAAGGTTAAGATTGTATAACATACTGTAGGATTAGATGAATTTTAAATAAAGCAGTCCTCCGCAGAGGGGGGGTGGTGGAGGGAATATAAAAAAAAAAAATTGGATCAGTTAACATAAGGTTAAGATAAGATTGTATAACATTACATATCAGTTAAGACTAAGATAGGATAAGTTATGATAAGGTTAAGATATGGTTGTATGATATATGATAACATATTTTAAGACTAAGATAGGATAAGTTAAGGTTATGATAAGATTGTATGACAGAAGATAACATAGGATAAGATTAAGGGTTATGATAAAGTTAAGTAGTTCATGAGCACAGCACTGCTGTTTGCTAATTGCTCAGTTTTTCTGTCCTTCAGTGAGCAATACTCGTGAGCATATTATGAGACTCAGGCTAAGGCACTCATAGGGTGTCTTGTCTGTTGTTGCAGTGTATGCTCCGACTGCAGTGAGTGATCTCTCGTTAAGGGAGACATTTTACTCGCAATTTTGCTGGGTGGTTGAAGGGTGCCCACGAGGTGACACTCCTTTGGTCATGGGTGACTTCAGTGCGACCACTGGTACTGACAGGGCTGGCTATGAGGATTGTGTCGGTCCCCATGGGTCTGGAGACCGGGGTGAAAGTGACTCCATGTTCCTTGACTCTGCGAAAGGTCAGGGGCTGCGGGTCACCGGATCCTGGTTCCTACGCCCTGAGCCGCATCATTGGACTTGGTACTCCAATACTGGTGATGCAGCGAAGGAGATCGATCACGTCCTTGTGGGCAGACGCTGGAGGCTCCTGCAGAACTGCAGGGTCTACAGAAGTGCCCAGTTTGTGAATTCTGACCACAGACTTGTTGTTGCTACTCTGAAGATTCAGCTTAGATCCAGTAGGCTACCACCTACTAGGAGTATGAGGCTGGACTTCGCCAGACTCCAAGATCAGGCTGTTTCTGATGAGTTTGCATGCAGTTTGTGTGAGGAACTTGCAGACTTGGGTGTGACTGCTGACTCTAATGTGATGTGGGAGACCTTCCATGATGAGACCCTGAAGGTTGCCGAGGGCTGTGTTGGTGTTGCCAGTGTTCCCAGAAGGAGGTGTTTCATCTCGCAGGGCACCCTGGATATTATCGAGAGGAGTCGCAGCGCACGACTTGGTGGCAACTCTTGGTGGAACTAAGATAAGGAGGTGTTTGTTAGACAAATCTGTGAGCAGGTGACACACCATCTGTGGCCTAGTGACCCACGTCCTGCTTACAGAGGAATCTAAGCATTACGCACATTTGAATTTGTTCATCGGAGGCTTGCAGTCAGGGCGGGTGACAGAACGGTCCTTACGGGTGACATTGCAGTTGTGACCCGCTGGGCCGGCTACTTTGAGCAGTTGTTTAAAGCTGACCCTCCGCCTAGGATGTTGGACATCTCTGGGTCCACAGTTCTCGAAGCTGATCAGCTGTGAACCACCCAATCTCACTGAGATTGCACAGGTGGTGAATCAGCTGGGGGTAGGGAAGGCCACAGGGATCCGTGGTGTCCGGGGTGAACTTCTCCAGGCTGGTGGTAAGGCTGTCCTCCTGGTATTGCAGGCAATCTTTGCTTCCCTTTGGGTGTCAGGCGTCATTCCAACTGCCTGGAAAACGGGACTTGTAGTCCCTATCTGGAAAGGAAAGGGTGATCACCTGGATTGCGGCAACTACAGGGGGATAACACTGCTCTCAGTGCCGGGTAAGGTCCTTGCTAGGGTCATCCTTAAGGGGATCCGTGATCACTTGCTTGCCTGTCAGTGACCGGAGCAGTCTGGTTTTATGCCTAAGAAGTCTACCATCAACAATCTCTGCCACTTGTACAACCCGGCCCAGCGCATAGCTCAGGTAAACTTGTGCAATCGTCTCACGCTGCCATTTTGGTGTATTGCCAGTTTTTTTAACTGCACAGTGTATAATACTTGCAGAGGATGAAAGTTAACATTGACAACATGTCTTAGAAGAGGGCTACAGTAAAGAAAACAAAAGTTTCAAGGCAACATGAAGGTAATGCACAATCAGAGATGTGCAATTTCTGAGGCATGTATTCAAAATAAGTGTTTTAATTGGAAAATTGTATTTTATAATTCATATTTGAATTGTTTATAAGATAAATGTGTTTTTTTCTAAAGATTTTGATCAGTATTTTTGTACTTTGAAAATACGAGAAATACTATATATGCATGATAACGTCATGTGTGCAAAATGTTTGCATACACGGGGATGAAGCTTTTTTAGACATTTTAAAGAATGGACATTAGCGCCGATAGCTAGTTGATCACTCGTGTTGAGCCAAAAGACTTGCAGGCTCCATTTTTAGGGCCTATTCATGTTTAAACTTTTAAAGGTCTTGCTGAGTATAGAGCTGAAATTGTGCTCGTCTCAGAGGCTTGAGAGTACAGCAAGGGAAGACGAAGTGTCTCCAGGACGACCACAGGCAACCTGGCACTGCCCGGGCAGATGGAAGAAGAAGGGCACAGAGCCAGGTTGGGCACCACAGCGCTATCCAGCCCATGGTTGCCGATGGTCACATTGCACCAGAACCCCCCAACACTAACTCCCCGGGGAACTTCCAAGCAGCAGAGCAGATCCCAACAGCTGAGGATTAAAGGAAAGGAGAGATTCTGGCAGGAAGAAGATCTTGTGGCCAAAGTTTGGAGAACAGATGTGTTACAAATGAAATATCACATTAAGCCTGGGTTATTTCACCATTTTCATTACAGGGAAATTTGTGAAACTCATATTTGAAATAAAAGTATGTGCTACAGCTTAATCATTTTTTCATACATTATTTTGTATTTTCAAAATGTCTTTACTGTAAACTGCACAGCATGTGCCGCTGTGAGCACTATCCCCCGTACAGGAACTATGAATAAGAAGCCTTTAACCTGGGCAGAAAATACATTGTTTGTAAGTCGGTCTTAATGAAAGAGTCCCAGTTTCAGAGGGCATTAAGTTGAAAAATACACAGTGATATCTAATAATAATAATATCTGAACATTCAAACCCAGCATACAACTCAGTTTGCAAATTTAAATTTTATTTTAAAGAACTGTGTAATTTCAGAGCCAAATGCCGTGTGCCCACAAATATTTGAATTATTATTGTTTATTATAAATGCCGAATACATTCCTGGAGCCTTCGATTTAGCATACACAGTGCCCTCTACAGGATCCTGTCGGAACAGCATCTCCTTCAACCTCGTTCACGAAATATGCGTTTTTTTCACAAAATCTTCCTATAAATGTGTGTATGAATGCTTACCATCTTTTTTCAATCACATTTATAAATGAGTTCCTGTGTATTTCACAGATGGCTATGAAGAGGGCAGGAGGAAGGCCAAAGAGGCAGAGACGATGTCTGACCTCCAGTCTGAAGCAGAGGTGTCTGGGCAAAGGCCACCAAGGTGTATAAGGTATGTCAGTTTGTGTCACATCACTATTACTTTTCCCGTTCACACGCTGTTTAAAGTCTTGTTTTCTATTAAACTTCACTGAATTGAATTGGTACGGGTCGAGGTTTGCCTTTTATTTCACACAGTTTTCCATTCAAGGTTCAAGGTCACTTTATTGTCATCAGCAGCTTCATACATGTACAAAGAGTGATGAAACAACGTTTCTCCATGGACCCGGTGCAACATATAGTAACATATAGTAACACTTAACATCACAGTAACAGGGCGTGCAAGGTGCACACAGGCAGTAAATAAATAGTGCAGAGATGTAAACTTCGTAAGTAAGTAAAGTGCAGTTGCAGTTTAGAGGTAGATTGTATATGCTGTTACTTTTAGATCACATAAGTCTGGAGAGAATGTCTGCTCCCTTCCGAAAAAATCAATTAGGTGAATTGGATTCTCTCTGGTCCACACTGACCAATTCCATTATATGGGGGGGAGGGTCGGCTGTGGTCTCATCTCCTCGTGGCCCTGGCGGGTGGCGGGGCTGGGCCCTCGAGCTATGGGCGTCTAGTGCCTTCTTGGGGCTGGGGGGCTGTGGCTGCCGTCTTGTGATGTCTGGGTGTCTGCCCTGGCTGCTGGTGGTGGGTGGGGGGGCTTGGGCGGGTGCTGCCTGGTGGTCCATGTCTGAGCATCCGGCCTGCGTAGTGTTGGGGGTGGCGTGTCTTGGGCCTGGGCTAGTCTGCCACATCTTTGTTGTCGTGTGAGTGGGTGTTTGAGTGCGGACAGCTCTTCGGAGTGGGGGGGGGGGGAGCGGCTTTTGGCGCTGGCGGTGCTCCGGGGTGCTGTCGCCGGGGGCCCCGGGTCCACTCCTTCCCGCATGGCAGTGGGGGGCTGGGGTGCCTACTGAGCCAGCTGGCTCTCTTTTGCCAAGGGGTGAGTAATCTGCCCCCTGGTCTTATGAATCCCAACCCCTCTCCCCCCTCATTCAACAACATGCCACGCACACAGGTAGGATCTCGGGGTGGGTGTATGCCATGCATTTTACAGTGGGGAGGGCCATTTACATGGCCTTATTCACTGTGCTGCGCGGCCTTCTGCCTCCCCCTGTTCTAACTGCACTTTAGTCATCACATACCAGTATACACACAGGGCCTTGGGGGGTGGGGGCACTACTCAGAGGCTGATGGTCTCACTCGCCTCTGCGCTGCTGCCGCCCCTCAATTTTACTCACACCATATCCACAGTACTCCTGAGTTCGCGCCATTACCCCTGATTCATAGCGGAAGACGGTTTTTTACTTCCACTTGCGCTGTTGTTGACAGTTGCGGGGTTACACCTTCACTGTTGATAAAGGTTTCTCTCACTGCAGTTTCTTTTACCTGGTGTAAATGGCAGCATATCGGGTGTGGATACATAGTAGAGATGTTTTAAAAAGCGGCGAGGACAGTTCAGTAGCAGTGCCTCACCCGTCACTTCTCACGGACTGGGTAGATGACATGAAACTATGACCCGATGTTAGCTACATCGACATTATTAATTACCTCATATTTTCCGAAGGCGTTGATGGCGAGGAATTGCGTAATTACAAGAGCACGGAGGCGTATAATTACCTGCACAGCAACACAATTGATAAAGTACTGTACTGCTCAACAAACAAGGCGACTTTATTTTTCTTAAAGCAGCCGTAGAGCCGAGCCAGAGCGCTAATCAAGCTAAACACTTAGCATGGGTAATGCTAAGGGAAAGTGGAGTAGTGGAGACAGTAGGCTGTTCCTGTATCGCCGGATTAGGGAAATCATGTAGTCGTGCAGCTGCTATTCTGTGGAAGGTATATCACTTATCTGGATATCAGAATGTTTAAATCACTGAAACAGAAACACCGGTGAAACTTGCCAGTGTTTTTATTTCAGTGGTTTAGATATGATTCAGGTGTGTTGACCCAGGGTCATATCTAAAACATGCAGGACACCAGCCCTTTGTCCACCACTGATATAAACAGACACTGTAGTGCTTTTGTTAGTGTAAATTTCCTCATTATGTTAAATCTTGAGTATTGACAGTGAGAAAATACTATCAATGTTTGTCACAGGTGCAGAATGCTGTGATTAGTGGAAAGACAGGGCTTGCATGTACTGTACAGATGAGCAACGCAGGTGGAATGCTGGGACAGCAAAGAACCTTGAACCCAAACGTCTAAGCCAGATAAACTTCAGACATCACAGGGCATAGCAGCAGTACAATGTGAAATCCCGGACTGCAGTGACTCAAACTCTCCCTAACACACCATATCACCTTATACACCAAGACTTTATTGACAGTGTTAGCAAAGCACCAATGAAGCCACTTTTCCTCCTCAAGGACACATTAATTGGAAAGTGTTATAAACAGGTCCTTACTGCAACAGTAAAGTTGATGAGCAATTTTTTCAGCCACACCAAGCACACAGTTACGAACTAAGCTGTAATCCATGCAGGGCATTCTATCAGGCATACATTCAAGTTTCTGAAGAGCAAGCAGCACAATTACAAGAAGAAACAAAAGAGCAAAGTGCATCTTGATTTGTGGCACAACTGTAGGAAAATCAGACTTACAGCAAAATCCGCTAAAAAAGTTCCAGTACGTGCCACCACAAAAAATGACAAATTTTTATATGAGCACATGTACCCTTCCTTTCGTGGTAATTATGAAATAAACTATGGTAAAGAAAATGAAGTTAGAGCTTGTCATCAGCTGAAAGAACAGGGCATGAACATCCTTCACATGGGTAGTGTTACCAGCATCCAGGAGCCATGGCTCTCTGCTAGTCCTGACGGGGTCATTGACTCAGATGTGCTGCTAGAAATAAAATGTCCTGTGACGACCCATCCTTCACTCACTGAGCAGCTCACCCAGAAATGCAGCGATATCAAACTGGCAGCTGCAGAAAACTGGCAGCAGAGGCTATTACATGCAAGTGCAGCTTACACTGTTTTGCACAGGTCTCAAGACGTCCACACTTGTGATCTGGACACCTAGTGAGCATGTTTCATTTACAGTGCAATATGATGAAGCATTTGTAAAGGAGCAAGTAAAGCGCTTGAGAGGGTTTTACTTCTCATGTTTCTTGCCTCGACTTGTAGAGGAGTTTGCAGCAGGATGGTTTCAGTTAAATGAGAGATACTTGAAGATAATGGGCCAGCTTTAATGCACATTTGCTCATGTGAGAACTATAAATGGGAGAGTCAGACACTAACATGCTGGCAGAGTTTGGTCTCTGTCTTGTGAATGAAAGGAGACATTCAATATGAAATCTGTTGAATATTTAACCACAACTAAAATGTACATAATTTTAACATATGGTGGGAAATTAATGACATACTGACGACATTAAATGTTGCGAATAGTTCTGTATTTCTGTAATCTTCCAAGACAATAACAAAATGTCAAGAATGCACAACTAATTATTGTAGTTTTGAGAAAAACATTTATTTCCACTTGAAGAGCTTATCACATTGTGTTTGAATAAAAAAAAGTAATAATTGTTCAGTTGATTGCATTATATGTGTACTGTATCACATAACCTTTCTACAAAAATATTTACATTGTGTAGAACAGAAGATAAAAAAGGGAGACCTGTAATTATTTACTCTCTACATATATGTACATCAGATTTCTACCTTAAAATAATTACATTACACTACACAATTTGATGTCCTGGGTAACGATCTTGATATCCCTGAGTCCACGCTTGTTTACAACATATACAATTATTCTGTATCACGCATGAGATCCACTCTTAAGTTAACTAGAGCAGCACATATCCTCAGAATCTTGTCTATTTTAGGAGCCATGCTTATAGGAACAATTTGTGATAATATTCTGTAGACTTTCAAACGTCTGATTGGTCTTTCAACATGGATTCTTACATTTGCAATCCGACGCGTGTATGTTACCTGTTCCTCAGTTAGCTGTCCACGTTTTTTTGTGAAATAGGGTATTACTAATCTAACTTTTCTCTCAAAGAGTAAGTCTTTTATTGTAAAACCTCTATCTGCCATGCCACTTCATCACCAGGTTTCAGGTATGTTAATATTCCACAGTCCATTGTGATAAATTTGTCACTACATCGACCGCCATATGCCGCAGACGCAAACATGATTAGTCCACATGGTGCAACAGCAACCAAATATTTAACTGTGTTGTGTGAATAATAATGGCTGTATGATTCCCCTCTTGAGCCCAGATTTCTGGGTTTCTGTAAAAGGGTCTCACTGCAGTCTATAATGCATGTAGTATTCAGAAAGTTCTTCTTGAAGGCTGCAGGCATAGTTGCTTGAATAGTTTCTCTTGGCAGCCATGGAATTAATGGTCGGAGAACTTCCTCCAGTTTGTCTAACCAGTGTGGGATAATCTTGCCAGCCATGCTCTGTGATATATGAAACTGGCGGCTCAGGTCACCTATTACACATTTACTCTTTAATTTCATAAGTGTCATGAGGACTTGATCTCGTACAGGCATTGTAAATTCATCGTTGTCATATCCTTCCAGTGTCGACACAAGAGTGTTAAATGTTTCTAAGGCTATTCCAGTGTACAGCAAAGCGTCTGCATCATTTTGAAGAATGAAATATGCGATAATAACTAATAATATCTAATAATATCTAACATCGGTATCGTTACCCAGCGCCGGAAAAGGACAGTTGCTCCTGAGCTTTGCTCGGTCGCCAATCGGGGCCGGGAGGACATTTTCCACTTTTTTCCCGCTCCGGCAGTAGCCTGCTGTGAGGGGGTTTTTGTGGTTTTTCGACCTCCCAAGAGCAACTTCGATTTCGCTTTGTTTTTAGTTCATACTTGGTTCAGGCAGAAGTTCTTCTGGTAAGTAGTAGTAAATTTATCAGGTTTAAAATAAATTTTTAAATAAAAATAATAATTAAGTTCAGTTTTAACACAAGTAATACAGTAACTTATTTTAGTGTACTCGGCACTTTACTGCATTTATCGTTACGCAAATTAATCTTTATAGTTAAATACACTATATAAATTTACTGGGCTGGGAGTACGGGGTCATAGTGATTATGGGGCCAGCTCAGTGTTGCGTTTGCAAGATGTTTGCCCTTCTGGACGTTAGTGTCCAGTCGGACTTCATCTGCGAGTGATGTAAGCTAGTGGACTCACTCATGGTCAAGGTTTGCGACCTTGACGAGCAACTGGCTCTCATCCAATGCAACAGTGAGTTAGAGGAGCTAGTTAATACGCCGTTCAGGGAGATGGTATGTACGCCACAGGCAGGGAGGAGAGAGAATGAAGAGCAGAGAGGTCGAGAGAGCTGGGTGACCGTAGGTCGTAGATGCAGGAAAAGGCGTACACACGTTACAGAGGCGGCATCACCTGAGGTGTCTGTGTCTAACAGGTTTCAGGTGCTTCCAGCTTTAGAGCCGGAAGGGACTGGGGAGGCAGGTGGGCCCTTGGGCACTGAGGAGCCCCCTCCCCCCTGGAAGAGGGAGGTTGTGGTAGTGGGGGATTCAATTATTAGGGGAGTAGACAGTTATGTGTGCACACGTGATAGAGGGTCCCTTGCCTGCCTGGTGCCCAGGTAGGGGACCTTCCAGATCGTGTGGACAAGCTTTTGGCCCCAGCTGGGGTGGATCCAGTTGTCGTGGTGCATGTTGGCACCAACGACATAGCAAGGGTAGGAGGGCTGTTCTGCAGGATAAATTTATAGAAGTCGCCAATAAGCTTAGAAGCAGAACATCCATGGTGGTATTCTCTGAAATACTCCCCGTGCCACGCGCAAGTCAGGCTAAGTTAGCTGAGATAAGGAGATTAAATGCGTGGCTAAAAGGATGGTGTAGGAAAGAGGGGTTTAGGTTTATGGGGCACTGGAGGACCTTCTGGAACAGGTGGGACCTGTTCAAGCTGGATGGGTAGCATCTGAACCAGAGGGGAAGGCGTATTTGTAGAGTAGTTGAGGGATGTTTAAACTAGGGACTGGAGGGACAGGGAGGTTAGTTAAGTATGTAAGTGGGGGGAAACGGAAAGCCCCAAAAAATCATATTATAAGTGGGCACCGTAATAGGCCTACCCTTTGTTGTCTATATTTAAACGCCAGGAGTATTAGGAATAAAATTCATGATTTAGAGGCTTTTATCTCATCGGACTCTTATGATATTATAGAAATAACTGAAACATGGTGATGAGTTGGCTCAGGTGGCAGGGGAGGAAGCCGGTCAGACCTGGTAGGCCCAAGCGCATAGTGAGGGTCTGCTGGGAACGTCTGGCAGAGGCTCCTGTTCGCCGGAGCTTTAACTCGTGCCTCCGGCAGAATTCCAACTGCATGCCGGGGGAGGTCGGGGACATTGAGTCTGAATGGACACTGTTCCGGACCTCCATTGTGGAAGCGGCCGTACGGATCTGTGGCTGCAGGGTGGTCGGTGCCTGTCGTGGCGGTAACCCCCGTACCCGATGGTGGACCAGCTGAAGAAGGAGGCTTCCCGGGAATTATTAGCCCGGGGGTCTCCGGAGGCAGCTGACGGGTACCGGCGGGCCAGGCGGAACGCGGCTTGGGCGGTCGCAGAAGCAAAAACCCGGGCGTGGGAGGAGTTCGGTGAGGTCATGGAAAGTGACTTTCGGTTGGCCTCAAAAAGGTTCTGGCAAACCATCCGGAGTATCAGGAGGGGGAAGCAGCTCTTGGTTCCTACTATTTATAGTGGGGAGGGGGTGCTGTTGACCTCACCTGGGGACATCACCCGGAGGTGGAAGGAATACTTTGAGGACCTCCTCAACCCTGCCTCAAATACATCTACACACACTGCCTTTGAAACATCTGAGGGCACAGAGCCCGAGGGTGCTGGGGGGGGCTTGCACATCACTGGGGCTGAGTTGGCCAGGGTGGTTAAAGAGCTCCGTGGTGGCCGGGCCCCGGGGGTGTGCGAGATCCACCCGGAGTACCTGAAAGCTCTGGATGTTGTGGGGCTGTCGTGGCTGACACGCCTTCTCAACAGTGCGTGGAGGTCAGGGACGGTGCCGCTGGATTGGCAGACCGGGGTGGTGGTCCCCTTATTTAAGAAAGGGGACCGGAGGGTGTGTTCCAACTACAGGGGGATCACACTTCTCAGCCTCCCTGGGAAAGTCTATTCCAGGGTACTGGAGAGGAGGGTGAGATCGATAGTCGAATCTCGGATTCAGGAGGAACAATGCGGTTTTCGTCCTGGCCGTGGAACACTGGACCAGCTTTATACCCTTGCAAGGGTACTGGAGGGGGCCTGGGAGTTTGCCTATCCAGTCTACATGTGCTTTGTGGATTTGGAAAAGGCTTCCCCAAGGTGCTCTGTGGGGGGTGCAAGGGGGGTGCAAGGGTCCGCTGTTGTGGGCGATTCGGTCCCTGTACGAACGGAGCAGAAGCTTGGTCCGCATTGCCGGTAATAAGTCGGACGTGTTCCCAGTGCGGGTTGGGCTCCGCCAGGGCTGCCCTTTGTCATTGGTCCTGTTTATAATATTTATGGACAGGATTTCTAGGCGCAGCCAGGGTGTTGAGGGTGTCCAGTTTGGTGGCCTCAGGATTGCATCACTGCTTTTTGCAGACGATGTCGTCCTGTTGGCTTCATCTGCTGGGGATCTCCAGCGTGCTCTGGGGCGGTTCGCAGCCGAGTGCGAAGCGGCTGGGATGGGGATTAGCACCTCCAAATCCGAGACCATGGTTCTCAGCCGGAAACGGGTGGTTTGCCCTCTTCGGGTCGGGGAAGACGTACTGCCTCAAGTGGAGGAGTTTAAGTATCTCGGGGTCTTGTTCATGAGTGAGGGTAGGCGAGATCGGGAGCTGGATAGACGAATCGGAGCGGCGTCTACAGTTTTGCAGGCGCTTAACCGGTCCGTCGTGGCTAAGAAAGGCCGAAATGAGGTTTCTCCGCAGGGTGTCTGGGCTCTCCCTTAGGGATAGGGTGAGAAGTTCGGATATCCGGGAGGGCCTCAGAGTAGAACCGCTGCTTCTTCACGTCGAAAGGAGCCAGTTGAGCTGGTTTGGACATCTGGTGCGGATGCCTCCTGGGCGGCTACCCGGAGAGGTTTTCCGTGCATGTCCTAGAGGGAGGAGGCCCCGGGGCAGACCCAGGACTCGCTGGAGGGATTATATCTCTCGGCTGGCCTGGGAACGCCTCGGTGTCCTCCCCGAGGAGCTGGTAGAGGTGGCTGGGGAGAGGGAGGTCTGGGTGCCTCTACTGAAGCTGCTACCCCCGCGACCCGAACCCCGGACAGGCGGTAGATGATGGATGGATGGATGAAACATGGTTGAGAGAAAAGGATGGACAAGAATATAATATGGATGGTTACACGTTGTTCCGTAAAGACCGTATAGGTAAGAAGGGAGGTGGTGTTGCAGTATATGTAAAGGAAAACTTGCAGGCAAGGGAGCTTACTGATAAGTAAAACTACGGAAACTATATGGGTAAAATTAGATGCTAAAAATTCAAATAGCCTAATTGTTGGTGTTTGTTACAGAGCACCTAATGTAGCTGCCGAGGAAAGCAGATTGTTATACAGTGATATTAGGACTATGAGCAATAAAAATGATGTGGTAGTTATGGGTGATTTAAATCTACCGGGGATATAGTGGGACATGGTCGCTGGCTCTTCTGAAAATGAACTGGAGATGGTGGAATTAGTACAGGATTGTTTTTTTACTCAGTTTGTTAACACCCCTACCAGGGGAGATGCCATTCTTGATCTTGTTTTCTCTAATAACCAGGACAGGATTGGTAAATTAGACGTTTTAGAACCACTTGACAGGAGCGATCATAACATGGTTAAATTTGAGGTTAAGTTTAGTGCCCGAAGAGCAAAGTCTAAATCAAAAATGTATAATGTTAGGAAGGCTAACTTCAACTGTATGAGATTAAAACTAGAAACTCTGAACTGGATGGAGTTAAATAACAAAACTGTTGAAGAGGCATGGGAATTTTTTAAAAGCACATTATTGCAAGTGCAAGAGGACTTAATACCTGTTTCCAGCAAGAATAAATCTAGGAAATTGCAACCTAGGTGGTTTACTAGGGAAATAAAGTATAAAGTAAGGAGGAAAAGGGCTTTGTTCCAGAAATGGAAAATAACTGATGATGACAGAATAAAGCAAGAGTATCTAAATCTACAGGCTGAGTTAAAAAATGACATTAGATGAGCTAAAAGGAATGTCGAAAGGAAGATCGCATTGGAGGCTAAGGATGACGTTAAAAGTTTCTTCCAGTATTTTAACTCTAAAAGAGCTCTAAAAGCTGAAATTACTAATCTGCAGGATAGTAAGGGTCTTATAATTGAAAACGACATTGATATAGTAAATGAGTTCAATGATAGTTTTGCACGGGTATTCACTGTTGAGGACACTAGTAACTTACCAGTTCTTATTACTAATCCAGCATCGTCTATAACTAATATATATATATATATATATATAACTGAAGCTGATGTTTTGCAAAGCCTAGCTAAGCTCAAAATAAATAAATCACAGGGCCCTGATGGCATCTTACCTATAGTGTTAAAAGAGATGAGGGATATTATTTGCCGACCCTTAACTTTACTGTTTCAAAAATCCTTATCTGAAGGTGTGGTACCTTCTGATTGGAAGCATGCCAACATAACGCCCATTTTCAAAAAAGGGGATAGAAGTAATTTGTCAAATTATAGGCCAATCAGTCTAACTTGTATAACTGGTAAAGTTATGGAGGCTATAATCAAAGAGAAAATGGTAGATTACCTGGACTCAAATAACATTTTGAGTGATAGCCAGCATGGATTTAGGAGAGGTAGATCCTGTTTAACAAATCTGTTGGAGTTTTTTGAGGAACGACGTGATCTAGTTAGATTTCCAAAAGGCTTTTGATGTTGTCCCCCACAAGAGTTAGATTTAGAGTTAGATAGTACTTTATTAATCCCTCGGGAAGGTTCCTCCGGGAAATTTAGTTTTTTTTTTTTTTAGAGAGGCTCTTGCTTAAACTCAAAGCGACAGGTATTTTAGGAACTGTAGCGACCTGGATTGATAACTGGTTAACAGATAGGAAGCAGTGAGTAGTTATAAGAGGCACAATGTCACAGTGGGCCTGCGTTCATAGTGGGGTACCGCAAGGTTCAATTTTTAGGACCACTATTGTTCCTAATTTACATAAATGATATAGACGCCAATATATACAGTAAACTGGTGAAATTTGCAGATGACACCAAGGTGGGTGGTGTAGCAGATACTGAACTAGCGGCTCAGCAGCTACAGCGGGATTTTGATTTAATTAGTGACTGGGCCGATACCTGGCAGATGAAATTTAACATAGACAAATGTAAGGTACTCCATGTAGGGAGCAGAAATATAAAGTACAGGTATTTTATGGGACCTACTGAAATAAAGGTAGCTGATTATGAGAAAGACCTTGGTGTGTATGTTGATGCTTCCATGTCCCACTCTCGCCATTGCAGGGAAGCAATAAAAAAGGCCAATAGGATGTTGGGTTATATCTCCAGGTGTGTGGAGTTTAAGTCAAGGGAGGTAATGCTACAGTAAGATTATACAATTCCTTGGTGAGACCTCACCTAGAATATTGTGTGCAGGTTTGGTCACCATATCTTAAAAAGGACATTGCGGCCTTAGAAAAGGTGCAGCGTAGGGCCACAAGAATATGATTCCTGGTCTTAGAGGAATGTCATACGAGGAAAGGTTAGTTGAGCTAAATCTGATCAGCCTCAAGCAAAGGAGACTGAAGGGGGACATGATCCAGGTCTATAAGATTCTAACAGGTTTAGATGCTGTTCAACCGAATAGTTACTTCAGCATTAGTTCAAATACAAGAACTCGTGGCCATAGGTGGAAATTAGCAGGAGAACATTTTAAAACAAATTTGAGGAAGCACGTCTTTACACAGCGTGTAGTCAGAGTATGGAATAGTCTTCCTGATAACGTAGTGCAAGCTGAATCCTTGGGTTCCTTTTAGGGCTGAACGATATCAAATCGCGATTAAATCGCGCATGCGCAATAATCGAACAGGCGGAAGCAAGCAAAACCTGATCAAGTTTTATATGGTTGTAGCATATCAAGTCTATAAAGTAAATTAAAGTGTAAAAGCCTATAAAGTAAATATTGCTAATCAAATAAATTCGTTTTGTCATTCAAAGTAGGTCTAATAGGATTTTTTAAATTTCATGTAACGCTGTCAGTGAAATTTTATTTTGTAGAGATGCAGCAGCAGCATCAACAGAAAAAAATTGAGGAATTTAAAACGTGGATGCTTAGCCTGTATATTCTTTAGGCTATTAAGCCCACTGATTCCTTTATTGTTAAGCCTATTTTTGTGTGGAATGCCATTGCCAAACCTGTCCGTTGTTGCCTATATGTTGCTTAAAAATAAATATTTTCTGAGTGGCAATGTTACCATTGCTCATATTTCTTTATGATATAAGGCTTCGGTTTAAGGTGACATTTGTTAGGCATGCAGAATATTTGTCCCTCATTTAAATTGGAGCGAGCGTGAAGCGATATGACTGGAGCGGGAGGAAATTTTAGCGGAGTGAGGAGCGGTGTTGAGCGGAGCGGCTTAGTGGGAATTAGAACGGAGAAGCGGGCGGAGCCAACAGCCTCGTGAGCTCCACTCCGCTCACATGCTCTGATACAAAGCCTCATTAATAATTTAGCCATACTAAGCTGCTTATATTGTGGGCGTAAATAAATGTCCGTATAGCACAGAAAAGGTGGCGCACCACCAAATTTTGCGCCTGTCATCTGAAGCCTTAGTGATTATTGCGCATGCGCGATTTAATCGCAATTTAATCGCGATTTGATATCGCCCAGCCCTACCTATAGCTGGTCATATGCTGGACACCCATCCACACCTGCCTGCTGTTATTGCTGTCCAGATGTTCCTCAATCTTCCTCTTATAATCTGAGCTGGCCGTCCGGTTGGGGTCTGGGCTGGTGGGCTTCTCGGCTGCTGCGGGGTCCGGGGTGGTCTTCTTGTCCCCACGCCAGAGGAAAAAAAAGGGATCCATCTCTGGGGTCTGGTGGCGGATTGCCCCTCTGGGGGTGGTGGTGCCCGGATCTCGGAGTATAGAGTATATATGGGGAGTGTGAGTGTGTGTACGGCGTTCATTTCTGTGTGTCTTCATATTGGGCGAATGGGTGAACATTTGTTTATGTGTGCATGATGGTGGGAACATATGCTTGTGTATGTGAGCGCCTGTTTGTCTAAGCGCATGTGTCAGGTTGGGTCTTAGACTCCACCTGAAATAACATCTCAGGCTCTATTGCCCCCCGCCACACTCCCTGCCGGTGGATGAGGCCCCAGCTGCCAATGTGTTGGTGGTTCTCGATGTCCGGGGCTGGATGCTCTGGTGTGTGCTGGCTCACTCTCGGCGGTTGCCTGTCAGGGCCTGGTCCTTCCGGCTTGGTCGGGGCCCCGGCTGGGGGGTGGGAGGGCCCTTGGACCTCTGGGCCGGGGTCCGGTCTGCCCTGGTGTGGCCGGCCGCCGACGGAGCCTGCGTGCTCGCCGCCACAGCGCCCTGGGGCTCCTGCGATGTGGCTGCTAGATGGCCCCCCTCCGGAGTGCTCCTCTGCCCTTTTCTGGGTGGGGGCTGCAATTGTCCCTGTGGTGGTCCTCCTGGGGTTCTCGTGCCCTGGGGGGCCTCTGGATGTCTGGGGCCCGGGTCTCCTCCGTGTTGGCTTCATGTCCTGGGTGGGCGGGGCTGTGGCTCCCCACACACACTACTAGACATTTACATGGAGAAACCTTAGGAACACCAGCGCGCTGACACACACAGGTGTGCACACAGGTGCTCACGGACACGTGCTCACGGACACACACTATCTTGATCGTGTTCTGGGCATGTGTTGTAATGCTGGTTGTGTGTGCTGTTCAACAACATTTAACGTTTGATGGTCGTTGTGATTAGTACAGATGTTGTAGACTCACCTAAAGGATTATTAGGAACACCTGTTCAATTTCTCATTAATGCAATTATTTAATCAACCAATCACATGGCAGTTGCTTCAATGCATTTAGGGGTGTGGTCCTGGTCAAGACAATCTCCTGAACTCCAAACTGAATGTCAGAATGGGAAAGAAAGGTGATTTAAGCAATTTTGAACGTGGCATGGTTGTTGGTGCCAGACGGGCCGGTCTGAGTATTTCACAATCTGCTCAGTAACTGGGATTTTCACGCACAACCATTTCTAGGGTTTACAAAGAATGGTGTGCAAAGGGAAAAATATCCAGTATGCAGCAGTCCTGTGGGCGAAAATGCCCTGTTGATGCTAGAGGTCAGAGGAGAATGGGCCGAAATAACTTTGACTGAAATAACCACTCGTTACAACCGAGGTATGCAGCAAAGCATTTGTGAAGCCACAACACGCACAACCTTGAGGCGGGTGGGCTACAACAGCAGAAGACCCCACCGGGTACCACTCATCTCCACTACAAATAGGAAACAGAGGCTACAATTTGCACGAGCTCAGCAAAATTGGACAGTTGAAGACTGGAAAAATTGTTGCCTGGTCTGATGAGTCTCGATTTCTGTTGAGACATTCAATTGGTAGAGTCAGAATTTGGCATAAACAGAATGAGAACATGGATCCATCATGCCTTGTTACCACTGTGCAGGCTGGTGGTGGTGGTGTAATGGTGTGGGGGATGTTTTCTTGGCACACTTTAGGCCCCTTAGTGCCAATTGGGCATCGTTTAAATGCCACGGCCTACCTGAGCATTGTTTCTGACCATGTCCATCCCTTTATGACCACCATGTACCCATCCTCTGATGGCTACTTCCAGCAGGATAATGCACCATGTCACAAAGCTCGAATTATTTCAAATTGGTTTCTTGAACATGACAATGAGTTCACTGTACTAATATGGCCCCCACAGTCACCAGATCTCAACCCAATAGAGCATCTTTGGGATGTGGTGGAACGGGAGCTTCGTGCCCTGGATGTGCATCCCACAAATCTCCATCAACTGCAAGATGCTGTCCTATCAATATGGGCCAACATTTCTAAAGAATGCTTTCAGCACCTTGTTGAATCAATGGCACGTAGAATTAAGGCAGTTCTGAAGGTGAAAGGGGGTCAAACACCGTATTAGTATGGTGTTCCTAATAATCCTTTAGGTGAGTGTATGTTGTCTTTCTCTTTTTAGCAGACATGGAAGCAGATTATCTGTTTTGTTTTTTTTCTTTTCTCCCTTTCTTTCCCCTCTCTCTCCCTCCCTCTCTTCCCCCCTTCTTCTCCTTTGTTCCCCCCCCCCCCCTTCTTTCGAGGAAGTAAATAAAAGTAAAAAATAAATAAATAATAAAATAAATAAATAAATACAAATAAAGTAGTCCTCTGCAGAGGGGGGGTGGAGGAGGGAATATTTATAAAAAAAAATAAAAAAATAAAATAGAAAAAAATTACCATGCGAATGCGATCTGAATACGCGTTAATGCGGCTATTTAGAATGTGAATAGCGATCTTCGGGTGACAGTGGTACTACACGCCCCCGATGCAGGTAAAACAAAGTAAGGTGACATGGTTTACTTTTTTGCCGATTTAACCTAATTTTTAAAACTTTAAAACTTCCGACAATGGACGTTTTGAAAAGAATGCAGATTACAGATTTAGTCAGCATTTTTTTCATGTTTCTATAATAAGATTTCAGCGAGTTATGAACTGAAATACACAAGAAAGATCGCGGCATTGCCGACGATGCCGTCGACTCCAGAGGGTTAGAGGTCTTAACTTTTTAATAGCATGCATATAAGGTGACATTTTAATTGTTTTATTGACCATATAATTGTAATTAGGTTTAAATGGTGTATAATTGTATTTGCTGGTCTTATTGCCCTTTTCCTATTTTATGGGTAATAGTTCCCCAGCAGGCATTTTCTGTTGTAAAGATGTTGTTACAACCTTGTCTCTCAACATTGAATAACCGTTATCAGAGTGTTGGTTTACATAATATTTCCATATTGATTCAATGTTGAGATTCAACTTTGTTTATACAACAAATGTAAAGAGAATGAGTTAATGTAAACAGTGCAACAGTTAAGACAGTAAATGATGTAAATAGTGCAGTACCACTAACACTGCCAAAAAAATGTAAATGTTCATGTTGGTTGTAGAAGAAGAATTAAGATTTAACATATGCTGCATCAAAGACGCTTGGGTTTTTTCCTAACTGGAATTCATTTTGTGTTTGCCATCACCTCCTGCTCTGCACAGCAAATGTGCCAGTGTTAAATTAACACTGCATGGTGTCTATATGGGTCCACACCATTCAGTGTTACCTTTAACACTTTTCAGTGTGCAGTGACTGTTGTTTTTACAGTGTTAATATTTATGAACTCTTATAGTGTTCAATTTACAACCTAGAGTGTTAAGACAATGTGTCTCCACCTCTTCCCAGATTGCAAGCCCATATGGGTGGCACACAGGTACAAAATGGGTGGCCCATATCTGCCCTATTTTAATGTCTCTCATTTGAACTCATTTGGGCATTCAGCTGCTGTGTTTTACTAACCCACCATAATAAGAAAGACTCAGACCAACATAGCCTTTTATCTTTTTATGTAAGTTTCATTTCAGTTCAGCTCTTAATGACCAACAAACTGTGCTGAGAACCATCTGTGGTATAAAAGTGCGTGAAATATATGGCACCAAACACCGACTATGAAGCTAATCTGTGTTAGACTGCATAACATAGTTGTTTAGCAGGGCTGAAAGAAGGTGAGAGCTATCTTAATGACTGAAGGAGTGTATTTCGCTAAAACAGATACAATGGGTGGTGACCTCATTGCTTTTAGACTACAACTTGCGATAGAGGAACAAATCAAATCAATATTAAGACTTTCATTAAGCTTAATTTTTAGAAACCCACCACGATTGAGGATGGTATGGCACTATTAGTCTTTACCAAATTACCATATGTGTTTTTCTGTGTTGGTGTAAGCTGATTTGTCTGAGCAGTGTAGTTCTTATATATCTGCATCCCCAAAGAAATCTCAATTGACAAGGCACATAATGTCCAAATGATCTTCCTAGAGAGCCCAGGCTTAGAAAAGAAACAAAATGATTGGTTTTCTACAGCATTTTTCACCCAGCCAATACCTTCCCTTGTTAAGCCATAGAGGCCAAACCATCCCTCCTGGTCCCTGGCTGGCACGCAGGAGCCATTTCTGGGGTTTTTGTTCTGGCTTTATTCATCACAATCGCGGTGGATTTAAAAAAAAAATCTATTAAATCAACAACAGTACTGTGTCATGCTATGCAAATATACATCCAGCACCACTGGTCTACTGCGGAGGAGGTGGTACCAGGAGCTGCACAAAAAAAGAGTATCACAACTTTCCTGACACCTTTCTACATATGTTAATCATCCAAGGGAAGGACTGGCAATCAAACATATCCCCACGCCATTAAAATATAGACTACTCCGGAGAGATACCCTATACTTCTCCAAGAGTTTTTTCTCTGACTCAATAGCAAGATGCTATAAAACCACAGCTCTCTATTCTTCAAGATCAATCAGAACCAAGCCAGTAAAACCTTAATATGAAACAAGAAAAAGCTGTAAGATCCTGTTTGGTCAGAGTCTTTCTCTTGATGGTGGGTAAATCTGAGATGGCTCTTCTGATCCTCATGACGTCTTGTGCGCATATTAAAATGGGGCAGATATGTGGAAGTGGAGACTCTTTGACAACACTCTAGGTTGTAAATTGAACACTATAAGAGTTAATAAACATTAACATTGTAAAAACAACACTCACTGCACACTGTAAAGTGTTAAAGGTAACACTGAATAGTGTGGACACATATAGACACCATGCAGTGTTAATTTAACACTGGCACATTTGCTGTGTAAAAGAACGTGAACGATTGGCCTCACAAATAACAAATCAATGAATGAACATTAATAACTTTTACTTTAGATGTTGGTCAACTTCATGATTGCCTATGCTTACCTTTTGGATTGCCTGTGCCTAGGATCCACCTCTTCGACAGCTTCCAAGTGTTTGCAAAACCAGAGCAGCGCTCAAGCGGGAGACCGTTGGAGAATGCAGGAAGTGCGCATGCGCGAAGGCGGTTCGGCAGTCAGTCCAAACCGAGAGTCCAAACCGCTTTAAAAAATATACCTCCAAAATATTAATAAATGTTTGCAGAGTGCTACCAGAATGATTTTTTCAACTTTTAAAAAAAATATATTATATTGTTATATTTCGACGCAAGATCAGCATAGTGCCAACGCTGTTCCTGCTTGCTCACAGCAGGCATTGAAATCTCAACATCATATTTATGTTGAAACAATGTTGTCAACATAAAGACAGGATTTCAACTGTCATTCAACGTTGTGACAATGTTCGGATGCCTGCTGGGTATGTATATTGGTTTGTATATTTAGTGTCTGTCCTGTGCTGCCTTAGGAGCCGTTCACATATCGCGTCTTTTGCGCGCTCAAGTCCATTATTTCAAATGTAGACGCGCGGCAGCCGCGCTCATAACGGAAGCGACGCGGTCGCGACGCGCACGCGGTGCGACGTGCCCGGTTTTTTCAGGCGCGTCGGCACCGCGACGAGTTGAAAACATCTCAACTTTTCAAAATGCCGCAAGCGCACCGCGAGTCATGTGACAAGATTCAACCAATTAGCTTCCTCGCCTTTTCCGTTACACTGACGCCTCAGCAGAAACATGGAGGAGCAGCTCATTATTGTGGTCCAGGGATTTCCTGAACTTTATGATTTGTCATATATATATGTACACACACACACACAATTGCTGTACTAGTTACTTAAAAATATTTTAATGCGTATAACTAATTCCTTGTTAAATCCATCATTGTTTTTATAGAATGGATGTATATAGAATTTGTTATTGTTTATATAGATTTTATATAGAATTATTTCAGTTATATTTTTTTAATTTTGTGTTTTGGTCATTTCGGTTATGACGGTAATTATCTCAGACAAATGCAGAGCCGTTGTGCAGGAGAGATGGTTTCACGGCAGAAGCTCTGTTTGCTGATGCTAGGGCCAGCTTTTCCTAAAATATAATCCAACTGGTCCTTGTCAAGTCTGAAATAGGCTTTGAACCTCCCGTTGTCCAGGCGGAGCTCCTGGATCAGCTGGTGAAATTCCCCGTGTTTTTTACGTTTTTGAAGAATGGGGTGCACCCAAACACTACGGCGTTTTTTTCTTTTCTGCGTAAATAAATCTTGTAGCAGAGTCACAGCAAGGGTTTTTTGTTGGTGGAAATCCATTTTTGAAATTAATGGAGAGCGCGGCGGATGGTTGCTTAGCAACGACAGACACTTCCAGAGCGCAAGCGCCCGGGCGCTTTTGGAAAAAAGGAGAAAGCGACGCGCCTAGCGTTTTCCTCGCGTTTTTAGGCGCGATATGTGAACGCCCCCTTATGCTGTCTTACAAAGTCTTAATTACTTCTGTGTAAGAAAGTGAAATTTTCTTTGTGTTAGCCATATGTTGACTATGTGCATCTTTTAATGTCTGCACATTGAGCCTGGGGATATGCAATTTTGTTCAGCTATGCTTCCGTTGTTGTACTGTTGTATGGAGTGAATGACAATAAAGTTCACTTACTTATATAAATGATTTGATTCAATAGTCAGTTCTTGATGCCAGCATTTGGACTGAGTGGGCTGCTAGCCTTGGAGCACATGAACCTTTCCAGCGTTGCCATTCTCTATAGTAAATGCTGTTCTGCATATCAGGCAATCTGTGCACTGACTGGTGTGTTTTTATAGGTGAAGTACCCCTACGGAAATGCAGGCGACCCAATCAGAGACCAGCGCGTAAGTCTCCCAAGCATTCGCTTCCTGTCTCCAATGAGACAATGAGACGGCAGTATTTTTCTCAATGTGCAGTACTGACTGCCAAGTGTGCTGTCTGTCTGTCACTAACAGCCATCAATTGATTTGACTCTTGTATTTTTACACTTTATTTTGCATAATTGTACCGTCATTCTTTTATCAGGACGAAGGAGGAAACCTAAAGGACGGAAGGGGGCCATATACCAAGAACTTACAAAAGCTGCTATTCTCCAGTAACCCCTTCGATTCAACCCATGTGGGATCTACCATCCTGCATCGAGTCCCAACAACGTCGCACCCTGAGCCCTACTCACCAGCCTTATCATCAACTTCCTTCTTAGTTCCCTCACCAGTCCCATCCTCTTTTGTTTTACCTCCTTCTCCATCTCTTTTTATGGACTCCCCTCCTTCATCCCCATGCGTAGCCTCACCAGTTAGCCCAGCTCCAGAACCATCTTCAGCCCCAGCCGTAGTTCATCCCACCCCTCTGCCTCACGTTCTGGTGCAGGCCCCCTCATCTCAGCTGGTCATGGGTCCAACACCACCGTTTTTGTCCCCTTCTCTTGTTATCGAAAAAATGGAAAAATTCAGTCATTACTATATAATCAACTACAATAAGATGACCTATGATGCCAAGTGCTCTGCTCATTACTGGTGCCAGGAGTTCTGGAATGACTTCATGAGCTCAGCTCACATCTGCAAGCAACAGAGGAATGGAAACTCTGAGGCTCACTATTCGTACGGGGATAATGAGGGTGCCCCTGCGACCGAGACTTGATGAAGATGAGGTCAAATTTCCTAGTGATGTGCTGGACCAGCTGAGTGACATCCCTGGGGTTCTGGAGATGGCTGTGGAGATGGGCTATCTGTCAGATGTAAATAGCGACACTTCACATAACATAAGATAACATAGGATAAGATAAGATAGGTAAAGGTATGTTTAAGAAACAATTGCATGGGAACTTCCGGTTGACGTTCGACATGTGAGGCTGTGAGGTCCTGGAGCTCAGTGAGCAATTTCATTTTCATTATATTTACATACTTGCAGAAGCCATATTGATAGATAAATATTTATCCGAAAAGTTTAACATCACTAATTGAAGGACTAAGGCAGCAAGAAAACGCGTTTAAAAGTTTTGTTTTCCTCCTCGTTTAAAAATGGCTAGTCGCTCACAGAAACCTGCTACAGCTAGCAAGAAGGCTAACACTGAGGGCGATGCACAGCAACTTTCTTCGGATTCGGTTGAGAAAATTATGACAGCGATTGAACTATTGGGCACGAAAATAGATACACAAACTGCTGTCCTCTGGCAAGAAATAACTTCTATCCGCCCAGAGTTGCATTCTACGGCTAGCTCCTTACAGACTGCTAATGCACAGCATTCCAAGCTTTTGGACGACCTCGAGCAGTCTACCACGGTGTGGAGCTCTACAGTCTTTACTTTGGAAACTGCCGTGAAAAAACTGCAGTCAGATGTGTGTAACCTGACAACTAAATGCATTGTTGGAATAGAGGAGGGCCAAGAGGGGACCAACCCGCGACAATTCTGCGCAACTGCTTTGAAGGAGATACTGAACCTGGAGGAAACTCCATGTCTGGACCGGGGCCACAGTTCATTATCACCGAGGCCGTGGGAAGAGAAGAGGCCAAGACCATTCATAATCCGTGTACATTATGGTGACGTGAAGGATCGCATCCTTCGCCTCTCCAGCCAGAAGAAGCAGCTGTTTTACAAGGAGAAGCGTGTGCACATCTTTCCGGACTTCACTCTGGCGATAGCAAAGAAGCGAGCTGCCTTTAAAGAGCAAAGCAGCTCCTTAGAACTGTTTAGGATGTGAAATTTGGTCTCCGTTATCCAGCTACATTCCGTATCACATTTGATGGCGAGGAAAAAACCTTTACCGATTCCCATCGGGCCATCTCGTATATAAAGACTACCATTCTCCTCCATCATGATCAGGTACAGACATAACTTTCAAAAACGGTCAGTGTTTTTTAAGTGACCAAACTGTACAGGTTTATTTCACCGTCAGTGTCAAAGTTGAATTAACCAGGTCTATAGCCTACTAAATGCAGATAGTGCTATGTTGCTCAATTTATGAGAAAGACATTTATTTTCCCTTTTTTCTCTCGGTTCTTATTAGTCTATGGAAAGGTTTGGTGTAGGCACTTTTTTCAACATGCCGGGAATTCTTGTTCTCTTCCTCATATAAATGGGCTATAACATATGAATAGTTGATTTTCTTGAGCTGCTTTTGTTTACTATAATTTTAAACCATTAAACCATAGTATTTCACATTAGGCTACTGAATTGAAAACCAATGGGCTGCTCTTTGATAGTACACTATGTTTAGTGGCCTAATATTAGTTTAGGCCTACTTCATTTGAGACATTACAAAATACATGGTATTTTGCACTATACAGTGGTATCTCGGTTCTCGAACTTAATCCGTTCCGGACTCCAGATCGAATCCTAAAAAGTTTGAGTTCTGATCTAATTTTTCCCATAAGAAATAATGGAAAACCAATTAATTGGTTCCCGGCCCCCCAAAATTACACCTAAATATGTGTGTGTGTGTGTTTTTAAGCATTTCAACACAAAATGAACAGGATAAAACAAGAAGAGCATTTTTTTTCTTAATGACTTCCAAAACGATAAAGATATTATCCCAACATTACCCCTGTCCTGCCCCGATCGTCCGCTCCTTCCGTGTGCCACGCCCCCTCGTTAAGCTCGTGTGGGATCCCCATGTGATCAGCTGTTTCTGGTTGTTGTCATTAGTCCTCTGTATTAAGTCCGCTTGTAAATTTTGTTTCCCCAGTCCGGTCATTGGGTGCGTTCGACTTGCTTACAGCGCTGGCTTAAAGCAACGCATTCTGATCCTGACGCAATGCATTACGATTAGATGCATTGCGACCTCTCACCCGGCTGCACAAACTGGAACCGCCTCCGTGACGACACACCTTTGCCCTTATTGGCTGAAGAGTTTAGTTACATGCATGACGTTTGTATCCTAGGCAGTTCTGATGCGTAATCTGCTATTTCTCCCGAATATCACGTAAAGCAGTGAGAAGTGGTTTTCAGTTAATTTACCTGGTAAAATAAAGTTTAAATAAATGACATAAATGCTCTAATAGTACACGTAAGTTAGTGGTTTATTTATTATTACTGTAATGTTGCGCTGTTTTATTTGGTTAATCATCCAGTCTGGGAAGAAGGCATTCAAGTAAGAATTGCATTGTAGTATGACTCATGGCACGTACAATTTATATTAGGTCAGTGTTCATGGTTCGACTTCTGATATTCAGATCGAGTTCTAGGTCAAACTGGTTTGTTCGACTTTCAAGAAATTCGAGTTCTAGTGAGTTTGAGAACCGACGTACCACCGTATATATATTTCTGAATGTGATTGCTCGCTGTGCTTTGGGTAGTTTTTGGTTAAATTAGAGACCCAAGTTAGAATTTTGCAGTGTTTTGCTCTTGGGATATGCACTGTGTTCGGGATAGTGCTGGGGGGTGGGGGTGGTGGTGTTTTTGTACTTAAAGTCTCTTTTTTATTTTGTTGTTTTTTTTGTCTTTCATTTTGTCCATTAGTGGTTACACTTTGTTTCGAACATGACATCTACCAGAGTCACAGAATTAATTTACTGCAACTCAGATTATGTCTGCTGGATATTACCAGTATTAAATATGGCTAATTCAAATATGGCTCCTGGGAGGAGTGGCCAGTCAGTTAAGTTTACTAATTGGAATGTGAAAGGCCTAAATCATCCTATCAAACGCACCAAGGTCCTTGCTCATCTTAAGTTTTTAAAAACGGATATAGCCTTCTTAACTGAGATGCACATGCGCAGGTCAGATCATTTGAGTTTAAAAAGAAGCTGGGTTGGACAAGTGTTCCATTCAGCCTTTCGGAGTAGGGCCAGGGGGGCTGGAATCTTGATCAACAAATCAGTATCATTTGAAGCTTCTGAAACAATATTGGACCCCAATGGCCGCTTTGTTATTGTGGTGGGTAAACTGTACCGTTTGCCTGTGATATTAGCTTGTGTAGCTTCTACTTTTGCTAATTTTAGTTAACTTTCTTTCTTATCTCTAACAGAAACTTGCGCCCATAGACGAGTTGCTTCTGTTCCTAATGCATCTCTCCGTGGCTCTGCCTCTCTGCGATCATGCCAACCATTTTGGTATCCACCGCACCACTGTCAGCAGAATTATAACGACCTGGACACACTTTTGGTACCACCTGCTTGGTTCTATATGTCTGTAGCTACCAAAAGAAGCCCAATTACAAAGCTCAATTACCACCAGAGTTTTCCCCATATGCAAACACACAAGTGATGCTGGACTGTACAGAAATCTTTTGTCAAACACCATCATCTCTTGTTCTGCACAGCTGACATGGGCATTATGGTGGACATGGGGTTTCTTGTGCACACTCTTGTACCCTGCAAGGTTTACCGGCCTGCTGTCCTGTCAAAGAAAACTCAGATGAGTAAACAGGATGTTGAACAAACACAGTCCATCGCCCGTTTGCGGGTTCATGTCGAAACGTGTATCCGGAGAGTTAAGGAGAACAAACTTTTTGAGAAAGTTATTCCCTTATCTGTGTGTGGAAGTATTGATCAGTTGTTCCGTGTGGGTTAATTCTTGGTAAACCAACAGAATGTCGCTTGTCAAGGCATGGGCAACTGGACAATGAAAGTCTGTACTCAACTCAAAAGCCTGGACTGCCACCTGACTGGACATTTCTCTGTGAGCTTTCATATGCTGTCTTGTATTTTGTCATGTTAACAGTGCTGTTTGTTTTTTGTACCCTGTGATATACCTTTCAGTAAAATATCTGAAATATTTACATAATGGTTACATTTGCTTTTTATTGTCTCTTACATTGTCACTTATAGTAACGTTTTACTGGAATTTGATTCGTTTTTAGTAACGGAGTAATTTAACGCGTTATAATTTTAAAATTGATAATGAGATTACTGTTACAATTTCAAGTAACTTTATGTTACCGCTGCGTTACCAATAAAATCAAGTGCTTTAACATCTATATTGTAAAAACAGAAATAATAATTCACAGTAACCTGTCAGCGGCAGGCAGATGTCTGTCTGACAGTCGCACGCGCGACGTCATCTACGGGAGACCTACATGCATGAGAAACCAGCTCAAACAAAAACAAAGTGAGCATAGCGAGTGAGAAGTACGCCTTCAGGAGCTGGAAATATAGCCATTACTTTGAGTTCATCATTATTTGTTTTTATGTGTTATGTTTTTGTGTATTATGTGTTATTAAACATTCTAAATGATTTAAGCGGATTTAGCTTAAGTTGTAACTTTTCATGTGGAATGAACTGCAATGTCTCTGAATTAATTTAATTAATACTCATTACGATCAGTTCATTTACAGTTCTTAATTTCAGGAGCCAGTTAATAAATCTAATTCATTTACAAGTATTTCTCCTATAATACGTAATACATGTTTACAATAATTCCCAGGGAAAGCATTTCCGGTAAGGCAGTGCTCATTGACACAAATTATAACGCTTGTTAGACTATGCAACATTATTTAGCAGGACTGAGAGAAGGTGAGAGCTCCCCTAGTGGCTGCAGAAGTGCATTTCCCTAGAGCAGATATAATGGGTGGCAGCCTCATTGCTTTTTAATCACAACTTGGGATACAACAACAAATTTATTAATTTTGCTCATTTAATATTTCGATTTTAATTAGGCTTCATTTTTGGATATCCATGTTTACATAATATTTAGAATCCCACCGCAGTTGAGAATGGAATGCCACAGATATTAGTCTCCACGACATATCATTGCTTGTTTTATTTCAGGATTCCTTTGGTTGTTTAAATTGATTGCTCTGTATCAGTTGGCTTGGTGTGTTTTGAGATATATAACTGCCAAAGAGTCCTGAAAAGCTGATGGTTTAGATACCAGAATTAGTATGAGCAGGACTTAATGTGTGTTCTTATGGGGGGGATGTTAGAAGACATTGAGATTATTTATTCTATCTACATCCAATCTTAGCCTCCCACCCAAGATCACTCCATAGAGTACGAACCACCAAGATCCATTTTAGCTGTGGTAGCCAATATATTTGAGGTTTTATGCGCTTGTCCTATTCAACATCATAACAGTGAATTAAAAATCTACTAAATCAAAGGCAGTACCATGTCATGCTATGCAAATATACATATACATACAGCTCAGGCTCTTTTCTGCAAATATAAGGCTACAAGGCCAAGTGTGGGTAATCAAAATGGCCTTACATTAACAAATACATCACCCCAAAAAAGCATTACATGAGCAATCACAGCTATTCCATTTTTTTTTATCTCAACAGAGAACATCTTGCAAGGTCAGTATTTGGGAGAGTTTCCTTCATGACGGTGGGTGAAATATACCACAGCTGCAGAACAGCCCAGTCTTGGCAGAATAGCCACATTAATGAGCTCTTGAGCAAAGACCTTTACTCCCAAAGGGACAGAAAACTGTATCAGGCCATGCTGGCAAAGACCCTTGTTTCAAACCTGGTACCACTTTGCGTTGAATGCTGAAAAGGGCCCTTTAAATACATTAGGTATGTTATTTGATAAACTTGGGTTTACTTTACTCATAAAAAATAATACCCCAATTTACCCAAATGAGTGAGTACAAATATTGATTTGAAATATTAATTAATGTTAATATTCAAATTAATTAATATTAATATTAAAATATTAATTGATTTGAGTAAATCTTATAGGATGGTACTGTGACAGTAGGTAGATTATAGCTTTATTTATTTAAAATGTTTCCTAGAATTGGGTATACTTTACTTAAAAAGGGTTTAAAGTCAACCCAAAAAAGTGAGTGCAAATTGTTACATCATTCAATCTGAGTAAATTCTACAGTTTATTTTTTTGAAGTTCATGCACAGAATTACAGTACATTACAGTATTTTATCGGCAAGGTTGTCATAAATATTGCCCAGAAAGCATTTTTTCTACAGTATTGTACTATTTTAAACAGTATGTTACTGTAATAATGTCACTGTTTATTACAGCAGGGGTGCAGATTGAACCCATGACCCTGGAGGCGTGAGGCTATAGTAGGAGCAACGGGCCACTATTCATACTGTGAGAAATGATGTATGTTTAATCATACATTGTAACTGATATGTCGTTACACTGCTTGTGTATGCTTTGCACCTTGCCTTTCTCCCTTACTTGTGTTTCTTGTTCTCCACACCTTGCGAGCTTCAACATGAACTGATTGATTGTTTTTCATAAGGCCCCAGGTTAGTTAGGTCCAGTCTCCTGGAAAATCACTAGAATGTGTCCTTGGCTTTGGAAGCTAAGAGCATCTTATTTTCAGGGAGAGCCCTGTAATATTTATTTTAATAAATTATTTTTATTGATAAACCTTCATACTGATAATCCTCTTGTAGTGGTCCTAAAAGAAAACATGACTGAAGATATTATGTTTGTTTTATCCATTTCAGTACAGACACATTTCACGATTCAGTAACCTGACTTGTCCAATAGATGGCAGTGTAGTACTTCGACTAGGACGTGCTCTGGAAATTGCCGGTAAAAGCTGGTTTTCCATTTTAAACGTTTGTCTGACTGAAATGACCACGTTGTACATATGTAATCGTACTATACCTCTAACCTTCAGCGTTGTATTACCTGCCTTAATTATCTGCAGCAATAAAATATGTACGTGTAATTGGGCAGCTGCAAGTTAAGCAATCTGTCTGATTTTACATTAAAGTAGGCTGTACTGTTTGCAACAGTGATTTCAGCATTGCCCATGACGGTTTAAACGATTGTAAAAGGCATGTTGAGGTGAGTTTAACAAGTGTCATTTCATGTGCTGTATTATTCAGGTCTACACTAGTTAGACACTTGGTTAGTTGCTAATGCTGTCATGAAAGACTCCTTGAAGACTTTTGTAAAGTAGCAATGGAATAAAATTAAGGAATTTGCATAAATGGTAAAATAATCTACTTATATTATTGTCAAAATACATAATTTTGACCTTCGTAATTTAGTGCGCTGCCTAGAGGAAATTAATGAACAAATTAAACTGTGAAATCAAGTTTGTTGAAGTTATCTCCCTCCTTGTCGGGGGGTTGGGGGCACCTCCCTGAATTGAGTTTTTGCAGGTTGGGATGTCTGAATTATCCCACCTTAGGGAAGGGAGGGGGTGCTGACTGTGAAAGTTGGGGGGCGGCGACAGACGATCCGTAGCCACGCCCAACATACGATCTGTAGGCACGTGGCCACTTCCCTGCGTTTGATTGCTTTTATTTCTGTGTGGACAAATTTCCAGGATGCTGCACATTATTCAGGGGTGTGAGGGAGCTGTGGTGCATTTGCGGGAGTCTTTCGGGAGAGGTGTGATGTCTACATAAGATTATGTTTTAAAATGCGATCCAGTTGTTTAAATGTTCTGCCACTACACATTTCTATGCAGGACATAATTCATGGACTCAAACAGAGCAGTAGCACCAAAATGTATTGGTTATTTTAAGAAAGCAAGATAAATTACTGCGCATATGATACAGTAAAATGAGGTCAGTAAGAGCTTTTTTTAACGTTAGTACTGCTAAATCTCACTATTGCGGCGCGCGTCAGTCAGACGTAACACGCGAGAGTATGACAGACTGCGGTCAACGACGTTGTGTGGCGCGAGCGGCACGTGGTTGTCAACGGCCAGAGTCCACACCCTTTTACTAAGGGAGATGTCCGACGTTTGAGCTCCGGCAAACAAAACCAAAACCGTATTTATTTTGATAATTTCTGCTTAGACTTTATTAAACTAATACATGTATGTTTCGTGGTAACTTATGTACTTATTGATGTAACTGAGTTTCGATAATTTAGAAGTTAATTGCGAATTTTTACCTGGTTAGCCAGTTCTTGCTAGTTGGCCCTAGCATTGCGTTGTGTTTTCGTTGGTGTGACTCTGGGTTTTTTGTCTGTTAATCTATTAATTACTACAGGGAAATTTACATCGTGTTTTATAGTGAGTGAGAAATACCTCTGTGTTAATATTTCGGGAAACTATTTTTCGGATTGTGTGATTTCCATACATGTATATTATATAGGCGTCACTTGGTTTACCATAACTTGGTGTTAACTGCAGATCTGATTAGTGATTCTGAAATTGCCCTGGTGTGCAGCACGTGTCACACTGTCTTCTGATTACTGGTTGCATTAACAACATGTCACATTATATGTAAGTCACAATATTTTGTCTGTCAGGTATAGAAATAATAATAATTTTTGGATAAATTCAGTTAAACTAATCGATAGTTAGCTGTGATAAGCTGCCCTACACACAAACGCTCTGACCCCAGAGGTAAGCTGACATGTACCCAAACACAATGATCACAGAGTTAAGCTGTCATCTACTCAAATGCCCTAATTCCAGAGGTAAAGCTCCAATCCAACCAACTGCATCCAACCAAGCGCCTTGACCCCAGAGTTAAGATGACATAAACCCAAACACCCTGATAATAGAGGTAAGCTTTCATCCACTCAGACGCCTTGATCCCAGAGGTAAGCTGCCGTCCACCAAGCGCCCTGGCCCTAGAGGTAAGCTCCCAAACACGCAACCGGCCCAACCACAGAGGTAAGATGCTGTTCATCCAAGCACCCTGATCAGACAGGCAAGCCGCTGTCCGCCCAAATACCCTGATCCCAGATGTAGGCTGCCATCCACTTAAACACATTGTTCCCAGTAATCAGCCATTCACCCAACCATGCTGATCCCAGAGGCAAGCTGCAGTCTACCCAAACACGCAGGCCCCTGAGGTAAGCTCACATCCACCAAAATGCCCTAACCCCAGTGGCAAGCTGCTGTCCATCCAAAAATGCAGGCCCCTCATGTAAGCTCACATCCACCCAAATGTTCCAACCCCAGAGGCAAGCTGCTTTCAACTCAATCCCCTGACCCCAGAGGTAAGCTCGCTTCCACCCAAACACCCTGATCACAGAAGTAAGCTGACATTCACCCAAACCCCCAGGCCCCAGAAGGAAGCTGCCATCTACTTAAACGACCTACCCCCAGAGGTAAGTTGACATCCATCCAACTGCCTTGATCCTAGGCGAAAGCTGCCCCGGTACGTCTAGGTGGTGACACTCCATCCTACAGGGTTGACATGATGCATTTTCCTGAAGCACACAGAGGACACGTCGGGTTTTAGGTAAGTGTGTTTTGTTTTTCTGTGCGTGTGTTTTATTTGGTATGGATTTTATTTATTGACATGTAAAGATTTTACTGAGCACTGTTTTGGTTGATCACTGTTAGCACTTATTCATCAATGTTAACTTTATTAATATTTATTAACATTTTGATCTGTTGTGCTGTTTATTGTGCGATTAACCTATTTTATTCCCAAGGTTACTGATTTTATGTGTTTTGGGAAGGTGTATGATGCCGTTTTAGCCCAACTCTTGTGCAGAGCTTGGAAGTCTGCGGATGTGTTCCTTTTTAACCCTCTGGAGTCTAGGGGTAGGAAACACACTTTCACTAACTGGGGCATGCTCACACATTTCATTCAATATCAAAAACTTAATTCCTGGCAAATAAATTATTTCTTATATATTTGGTTTGGCAACAAACTCATCTTAATCTTAGTGTACTTTGTAAATATGTTAGATTTATGTGAAGTTTGTAATTTGATATTCAAAGTATAGACATTGCAAAATGCAGTTTGGAACACTTGCAGAAACATTATAAAACTACATTGTAAGCAATGCTGGCAGTTTGTTTTGATCCCAGATATCTGATCACCAAAGTCTTGGCTACATGAAGATGACTAACTGGTGTAGTTGCAATATTTATTTGGATAAATAAACAAGAAAAACCTAACTCATGTAACTATTTCTGGCTCCTTTCATTGAATATGTAGCAACTTTCATGTGAATGAATGAGCCATTGTCACCTGGCCACTTCCCTCCCCCTTTTATGGCGCTGATGGGGACGTATCTGGATCGCGTTTCACCGTTGCGTTGTTCATCAAATTACCATGCGAATGCAATCAGAATACGCGCTAATGCAGCTATTTAGAATGTGAATAGCGATCTTCGGGTGAGAGCGGTACTACACACCCCCAATGCAGATAAAACAAAGTAAGGTGACATGGTTTACTTTTTTGCCAATTTAACCTAATTTTAAAAAGTTTAATACTTCCAACAATGGACATTTTGAAAAGAATGCAGATTACAGATTTATTCAGCATTTTTTTCATGTTTCTATAATAAGATTTCAGCGAGTTATGAACTGAAATACACAAGAAAGATCGTGGCATTGCCAACGATGCTGTCGACTCCAGAGGGTTAGAGGTCTTAACTTTTTAATAGCATGCATATAAGGTGACATTTTAATTGTTTTATTGACCATATAATTGTAATTAGGTTTAAATGGTGTATAATTGTATTTGCTGGTCTTATTGCCCTTTTCCTGTTTTATTGGTAATAGTTCTGCAGGTAGTTCTGTTTGTTTAATATTATCTTTGAAAGTCTTATTGTACTGTGTTGGCATGATTTGCATAGTGTGGGAATGTTTCAGCTTTATAGATTGTGATTATGTGTTAATGTAAGTAGTACAAGCATAATATTTATTATTCATGTATTTGAGCTGATTTACATTGTGTTTTGGTATGAAAAGGTTATTTTGATACGTCCCCCATGGAGGGGACCACATATTAAACAGATTTTTGGAACAGGGAGCCGGAAGTGGGGCTTGCCCCGTCTGCTCCAGGCATTGACCCGGTATTGCAGTGCTTCCAGGAACGCTGCACCTCTACTGCCCCCTGTTGTTGAAAGGCAGAACTGACTGACTGACTGACTGAGTGGGTGACTAATAGACTGAGTGCCTCTGGATGGCCAGCTAATTAGCCACATGTGCTGTGAGGGAAGGGCCCTATCCGTGCGTGGCCCTCGTTTCCTGCCGGTTTTCTTTTTTTTTTATTTTTATTTTTTAAAGTAAGGTGACACGCTGTTTGTGCGGTGGGCAGCTGTGCTGAGGTAAGGCATGACATCATCTTTGCCTTTTGGAATTTTCCCTCATGTTTATTTAAATGATTGCTGTTTCTTGAGAGGACAGGAGGACAGGGAGGAGTCGGGGCCCCGACACTGGCGGCTGCGACACCCCTGGGCATTCTACTCTGAGCGGGGGGGGCACGGAGACCCAGCTAACGGCGACCCGGTAAGCGGCAGCCCCATATCGACTCGGGTCTCTCTTCATCCCGTATAAATCTTTCGCTTTTTACTAAAGATTTCCGTGGGGTATAGTCATAGTTGTTTGGGTTAATTCTGACTAGCACAAAAGTTTACAAGCCCTATTTTGGCAAGAGCTAATCATAAGAGCTAATCATAAGAGCTAATCCTAATCATTTTCATCCTTGCCATTTAAATCACTCATGAATAGATGTGTTTGTGAGAAATTGGTTTGTTTTAAGCATTTTAAATTTAAATAAATACTGCAATACTCATTGCAGAAATACATCTTTTCCAATATTGTGCAGCCTAATAATGAAGTACTTACTACTACGAGATATCTAACAACATACGATGCAACATTCAACAGGGGGTAGTGAAGTGATATGTGGCAGAGCAAAGTGCCAATTCGATGTGGGGCAGTGATTAGCATGTGGAGAATGCTGCAGCAGTATTACAAAATCAGCAAATCTTTTAAAAATAATAGTGATATAAATATATTATTTATTCATAAGTATATAGAATCAGTACACAAAGTATAAGTATATAAATATAAGCATATAAAGCATGTAAGTACATAAAGTATAAGTATATAAAGTTTAAGTATATAAAGTATATAAGTATAAAAATCAAGTATAAAAATGATATGAGTATAAAAAGTTTAAGGGCTCAGAGGACCGCTTCTCCTACTCATCAGAGTGGTTCTGGTGCCTGAACTTCTTTTTCAGAGCCTCTGATAAGATGGAGGTAATGTCGTCTGAGGCCATGGGCGTCCCCTGCGTCAGTCCCCTCCTTGGCACTGGCGTCCCACCTGGCGACCTCAGCACCAGGCGCAGTTTAACACGGGGCAGCTCCGCCAGGACATCCACCATGTTGGGGCCTTTGGTGGTTCCTGCGCCACTTCCCTGACGATGACTCTGCTTGGGGCCCTGGATACTAGCAGGTGGAGGAGGAGGAGGGGGCGGGAAACAGCTTGGAGCTGAAGTGGGGACTACAAAAGGAGTCCCAGTGGTCTGCGAACTGCTCCGTGATATATGTGGGTCAGTGAGGGCACCAGCAAGCATGGAGATCTCAGACCTTAAACGGCCCACCTCGTCTTCGAGGGCAGCAATCTTTTTCCAAACTGCCGCCCACTCGGACCCTGCCTCTGCTGCAACAGCAGCATGCTGGAGATCCCCGTGTCCACTGGGGAGGTGGATGCCACTCCCGACCTTTGCAGGGGCGTTGCCATTTATAGCAACCCCCGTTGCAACAGTCGAGGATGGTGCAGTGGGCTTGCGCACACGAAAGCTGGAACGCTTAAAGCATCCCAGACAGGTGTGTAGAAAACCACGCAAGTGACTGAAAGGAGCCATTGCAGACATTATTTAAAGCAATGGAACACAAACAGTAAATGAAGATCACCCAAATCAAGACCGAGAGAAATAAAAATTACAGCTTCTGCTTCCAGATGTACGTAGCAACAACCAATGAGCACGCAGAACCATTCGAGGTCAACTTAGCCGACCGTTTCACGTTCTAAAATTTACAGGATACAGTGGTACCTCAGAACTCGAATTTAAATTTTTTTATTTTTTTTCTCTCCCAAAATGGCGGCGCGTGCACACGCTGCGGCTTAAATTTAAATAAATACTGCAATACTCATTGCAGAAATAGATCTTTTCCAATATTGTGCAGCCTAATAATGAAGTACTTACTACTACGAGATATCTAACAACATACGATGCAACATTCAACAGGGGGTAGTGAAGTGATTCGTGGCTGATCAAAGTGCCAATTCGATGTGGGGCAGTGATTAGCATGTGGAGAATGCTGCAGCAGTATTACAAAATCAGCAACTCTTTTAAAAATAATAGTGATATAAATATATTATTTATTAATAAGTATATAGAATCAGTACACAAAGTATAAGTATATAAAGTTTAAGTATATAAAGTATATAAGTATAAAAATCTTAAGTATAAAAATGATATAAGTATAAAAATGTTATAAGTATAAAAAATTTAAGTAAAAAAAGTTTAAGTTAAAAAGGGTTAAAGGCCTCAGAGGACTGCTGCTCCTACTCATCAGAGTGGTTCTGATGCTTGAACTTTTTCTTCAGAGCCTCTGCTAAAATGGCAGCAAAGTCCTCTGAGGGCATGGGCGTCCCCTGCGTCAGTCCCCTCCTGGTCACTGGCGTCCCACCTGGCGACCTCAGCACTGGGCGCAGTTTAATGTGCGGCAGCTCCGCCAGAACATCCACCATGTTGGGGCCATTGGTGGGTCCTGTGCCACTTCCCTGAGGATGACTCCTCTTCTGCTTCGGGCCCTGGATATTAGCAGGCGGAGGAGGAGGAGGAGGGGGCGGGAAACAGCTTGGAGCTGAAGTGGGGACTACAAAAGGAGTCCCAGTGGTCTGCGAACTGCTCCGGGATATATGTGGATCAGTCAGGGCACCAGCAAGCACGGAGATCTCAGACCTTAAACGGCCCACCTCGTCTTCGAGGGCAGCAATCTTTTTCCAAACTGCCGCCCACTCGGACCCTGCCTCTGCTGCAACAGCAGCATGCTGGAGATCCCCGTGTCCACTGGGGAGGTGGATGCCACTCCCGACCTTTGCAGGGGAGTTGCCATTTATAGCAACCCCCGTTGCAACAGTCGAGGATGGTGCAGTGGGCTTGCGCACACGAAAGCTGGAACGCTTAAAGCATCCCAGACAGGTGTGTAGAAAACCACGCAAGTGACTGAAAGGAGCCATTGCAGACATTATTTAAAGCAATGGAACACAAACAGTAAATGAAGATCACCCAAATCAAGACCGAGAGAAATAAAAATTACAGCTTCTGCTTCCAGATATACGTAGCAACAACCAATGAGCACGCAGAACCATTCGAGGTCAACTTAGCCGACCGTTTCACGTTCTAAAGTTTACAGGATACAGTGGTACCTCAGAACTCGAATTTAAATTTTTAATTTTTTTTTCTCTCCCAAAATGGCGGCGCGTGCACACGCTGCGGCTTAAATTTAAATAAATACTGCAATACTCATTGCAGAAATAGATCTTTTCCAATATTGTGCAGCCTAATAATGAAGTACTTACTACTACGAGATATCTAACAACATACGATGCAACATTCAACAGGGGGTAGTGAAGTGATTCGTGGCTGATCAAAGTGCCAATTCGATGTGGGGCAGTGATTAGCATGTGGAGAATGCTGCAGCAGTATTACAAAATCAGCAACTCTTTTAAAAATAATAGTGATATAAATATATTATTTATTAATAAGTATATAGAATCAGTACACAAAGTATAAGTATATAAAGTTTAAGTATATAAAGTATATAAGTATAAAAATCTTAAGTATAAAAATGATATAAGTATAAAAATGTTATAAGTATAAAAAGTTTAAGTAAAAAAGGTTTAAAGACCTCAGAGGACTGCTGCTCCTACTCATCAGAGTGGTTCTGATGCTTGAACTTTTTCTTCAGAGCCTCTGCTAAAATGGCAGCAAAGTCCTCTGAGGGCATGGGCGTCCCCTGCGTCAGTCCCCTCCTGGTCACTGGCGTCCCACCTGGCGACCTCAGCACTGGGCGCAGTTTAATGTGCGGCAGCTCCGCCAGAACATCCACCATGTTGGGGCCATTGGTGGGTCCTGTGCCACTTCCCTGAGGATAACTCCTCTTCTGCTTCGGGCCCTGGATATTAGCAGGCGGAGGAGGAGGAGGAGGGGGCGGGAAACAGCTTGGAGCTGAAGTGGGGACTACAAAAGGAGTCCCAGTGGTCTGCGAACTGCTCCGGGATATATGTGGATCAGTCAGGGCACCAGCAAGCACGGAGATCTCAGACCTTAAACGGCCCACCTCGTCTTCGAGGGCAGCAATCTTTTTCCAAACTGCCGCCCACTCGGACCCTGCCTCTGCTGCAACAGCAGCATGCTGGAGATCCCCGTGTCCACTGGGGAGGTGGATGCCACTCCCGACCTTTGCAGGGGCGTTGCCATTTATAGCAACCCCCGTTGCAACAGTCGAGGATGGTGCAGTGGGCTTGCGCACACGAAAGCTGGAACGCTTAAAGCATCCCAGACAGGTGTGTAGAAAACCACGCAAGTGACTGAAAGGAGCCATTGCAGACATTATTTAAAGCAATGGAACACAAACAGTAAATGAAGATCACCCAAATCAAGACCGAGAGAAATAAAAATTACAGCTTCTGCTTCCAGATATACGTAGCAACAACCAATGAGCACGCAGAACCATTCGAGGTCAACTTAGCCGACCGTTTCACGTTCTAAAGTTTACAGGATACAGTGGTACCTCAGAACTCGAATTTAAATTTTTTATTTTTTTTTCTCTCCCAAAATGGCGGCGCGTGCACACGCTGCGGCTTAAATTTAAATAAATACTGCAATACTCATTGCAGAAATAGATCTTTTCCAATATTGTGCAGCCTAATAATGAAGTACTTACTACTACGAGATATCTAACAACATACGATGCAACATTCAACAGGGGGTAGTGAAGTGATTCGTGGCTGATCAAAGTGCCAATTCGATGTGGGGCAGTGATTAGCATGTGGAGAATGCTGCAGCAGTATTACAAAATCAGCAACTCTTTTAAAAATAATAGTGATATAAATATATTATTTATTAATAAGTATATAGAATCAGTACACAAAGTATAAGTATATAAAGTTTAAGTATATAAAGTATATAAGTATAAAAATCTTAAGTATAAAAATGATATAAGTATAAAAATGTTATAAGTATAAAAATGTTATAAGTATAAAAAGTTTAAGTAAAAAAGGTTTAAAGACCTCAGAGGACTGCTGCTCCTACTCATCAGAGTGGTTCTGATGCTTGAACTTTTTCTTCAGAGCCTCTGCTAAAATGGCAGCAAAGTCCTCTGAGGGCATGGGCGTCCCCTGCGTCAGTCCCCTCCTGGTCACTGGCGTCCCACCTGGCGACCTCAGCACTGGGCGCAGTTTAATGTGCGGCAGCTCCGCCAGAACATCCACCATGTTGGGGCCATTGGTGGGTCCTGTGCCACTTCCCTGAGGATGACTCCTCTTCTGCTTCGGGCCCTGGATATTAGCAGGCGGAGGAGGAGGAGGAGGGGGCGGGAAACAGCTTGGAGCTGAAGTGGGGACTACAAAAGGAGTCCCAGTGGTCTGCGAACTGCTCCGGGATATATGTGGATCAGTCAGGGCACCAGCAAGCACGGAGATCTCAGACCTTAAACGGCCCACCTCGTCTTCGAGGGCAGCAATCTTTTTCCAAACTGCCGCCCACTCGGACCCTGCCTCTGCTGCAACAGCAGCATGCTGGAGATCCCCGTGTCCACTGGGGAGGTGGATGCCACTCCCGACCTTTGCAGGGGCGTTGCCATTTATAGCAACCCCCGTTGCAACAGTCGAGGATGGTGCAGTGGGCTTGCGCACACGAAAGCTGGAACGCTTAAAGCATCCCAGACAGGTGTGTAGAAAACCACGCAAGTGACTGAAAGGAGCCATTGCAGACATTATTTAAAGCAATGGAACACAAACAGTAAATGAAGATCACCCAAATCAAGACCGAGAGAAATAAAAATTACAGCTTCTGCTTCCAGATATACGTAGCAACAACCAATGAGCACGCAGAACCATTCGAGGTCAACTTAGCCGACCGTTTCACGTTCTAAAGTTTACAGGATACAGTGGTACCTCAGAACTCGAATTTAAATTTTTTATTTTTTTTTCTCTCCCAAAATGGCGGCGCGTGCACACGCTGCGGCTTAAATTTAAATAAATACTGCAATACTCATTGCAGAAATAGATCTTTTCCAATATCGTGCAGCCTAATAATGAAGTACTTACTACTACGAGATATCTAACAACATACGATGCAACATTCAACAGGGGGTAGTGAAGTGATTCGTGGCTGATCAAAGTGCCAATTCGATGTGGGGCAGTGATTAGCATGTGGAGAATGCTGCAGCAGTATTACAAAATCAGCAACTCTTTTAAAAATAATAGTGATATAAATATATTATTTATTAATAAGTATATAGAATCAGTACACAAAGTATAAGTATATAAAGTTTAAGTATATAAAGTATATAAGTATAAAAATCTTAAGTATAAAAATGATATAAGTATAAAAATGTTATAAGTATAAAAAGTTTAAGTAAAAAAGGTTTAAAGACCTCAGAGGACTGCTGCTCCTACTCATCAGAGTGGTTCTGATGCTTGAACTTTTTCTTCAGAGCCTCTGCTAAAATGGCAGCAAAGTCCTCTGAGGGCATGGGCGTCCCCTGCGTCAGTCCCCTCCTGGTCACTGGCGTCCCACCTGGCGACCTCAGCACTGGGCGCAGTTTAATGTGCGGCAGCTCCGCCAGAACATCCACCATGTTGGGGCCATTGGTGGGTCCTGTGCCACTTCCCTGAGGATGACTCCTCTTCTGCTTCGGGCCCTGGATATTAGCAGGCGGAGGAGGAGGAGGAGGGGGCGGGAAACAGCTTGGAGCTGAAGTGGGGACTACAAAAGGAGTCCCAGTGGTCTGCGAACTGCTCCGGGATATATGTGGATCAGTCAGGGCACCAGCAAGCACGGAGATCTCAGACCTTAAACGGCCCACCTCGTCTTCGAGGGCAGCAATCTTTTTCCAAACTGCCGCCCACTCGGACCCTGCCTCTGCTGCAACAGCAGCATGCTGGAGATCCCCGTGTCCACTGGGGAGGTGGATGCCACTCCCGACCTTTGCAGGGGCGTTGCCATTTATAGCAACCCCCGTTGCAACAGTCGAGGATGGTGCAGTGGGCTTGCGCACACGAAAGCTGGAACGCTTAAAGCATCCCAGACAGGTGTGTAGAAAACCACGCAAGTGACTGAAAGGAGCCATTGCAGACATTATTTAAAGCAATGGAACACAAACAGTAAATGAAGATCACCCAAATCAAGACCGAGAGAAATAAAAATTACAGCTTCTGCTTCCAGATATACGTAGCAACAACCAATGAGCACGCAGAACCATTCGAGGTCAACTTAGCCGACCGTTTCACGTTCTAAAGTTTACAGGATACAGTGGTACCTCAGAACTCGAATTTAAATTTTTAATTTTTTTTTCTCTCCCAAAATGGCGGCGCGTGCACACGCTGCGGCTTAAATTTAAATAAATACTGCAATACTCATTGCAGAAATAGATCTTTTCCAATATTGTGCAGCCTAATAATGAAGTACTTACTACTACGAGATATCTAACAACATACGATGCAACATTCAACAGGGGGTAGTGAAGTGATTCGTGGCTGATCAAAGTGCCAATTCGATGTGGGGCAGTGATTAGCATGTGGAGAATGCTGCAGCAGTATTACAAAATCAGCAACTCTTTTAAAAATAATAGTGATATAAATATATTATTTATTAATAAGTATATAGAATCAGTACACAAAGTATAAGTATATAAAGTTTAAGTATATAAAGTATATAAGTATAAAAATCTTAAGTATAAAAATGATATAAGTATAAAAATGTTATAAGTATAAAAATGTTATAAGTATAAAAATGTTATAAGTATAAAAAATTTAAGTAAAAAAAGTTTAAGTAAAAAAGGTTTAAAGGCCTCAGAGGACTGCTGCTCCTACTCATCAGAGTGGTTCTGATGCTTGAACTTTTTCTTCAGAGCCTCTGCTAAAATGGCAGCAAAGTCCTCTGAGGGCATGGGCGTCCCCTGCGTCAGTCCCCTCCTGGTCACTGGCGTCCCACCTGGCGACCTCAGCACTGGGCGCAGTTTAATGTGCGGCAGCTCCGCCAGAACATCCACCATGTTGGGGCCATTGGTGGGTCCTGTGCCACTTCCCTGAGGATGACTCCTCTTCTGCTTCGGGCCCTGGATATTAGCAGGCGGAGGAGGAGGAGGAGGGGGCGGGAAACAGCTTGGAGCTGAAGTGGGGACTACAAAAGGAGTCCCAGTGGTCTGCGAACTGCTCAAGGGATATATGTGGATCAGTCAGGGCACCAGCAAGCACGGAGATCTCAGACCTTAAACGGCCCACCTCGTCTTCGAGGGCAGCAATCTTTTTCCAAACTGCCGCCCACTCGGACCCTGCCTCTGCTGCAACAGCAGCATGCTGGAGATCCCCGTGTCCACTGGGGAGGTGGATGCCACTCCCGACCTTTGCAGGGGCGTTGCCATTTATAGCAACCCCCGTTGCAACAGTCGAGGATGGTGCAGTGGGCTTGCGCACACGAAAGCTGGAACGCTTAAAGCATCCCAGACAGGTGTGTAGAAAACCACGCAAGTGACTGAAAGGAGCCATTGCAGACATTATTTAAAGCAATGGAACACAAACAGTAAATGAAGATCACCCAAATCAAGACCGAGAGAAATAAAAATTACAGCTTCTGCTTCCAGATATACGTAGCAACAACCAATGAGCACGCAGAACCATTCGAGGTCAACTTAGCCGACCGTTTCACGTTCTAAAGTTTACAGGATACAGTGGTACCTCAGAACTCGAATTTAAATTTTAAATTTTTTTTTCTCTCCCAAAATGGCGGCGCGTGCACACGCTGCGGCTTAAATTTAAATAAATACTGCAATACTCATTGCAGAAATAGATCTTTTCCAATATTGTGCAGCCTAATAATGAAGTACTTACTACTACGAGATATCTAACAACATACGATGCAACATTCAACAGGGGGTAGTGAAGTGATTCGTGGCTGATCAAAGTGCCAATTCGATGTGGGGCAGTGATTAGTATGTGGAGAATGCTGCAGCAGTATTACAAAATCAGCAACTCTTTTAAAAATAATAGTGATATAAATATATTATTTATTAATAAGTATATAGAATCAGTAAACAAAGTATAAGTATATAAAGTTTAAGTATATAAAGTATATAAGTATAAAAATCTTAAGTATAAAAATGATATAAGTATAAAAATGTTATAAGTATAAAAATGTTATAAGTATAAAAATGTTATAAGTATAAAAATGTTATAAGTATAAAAAATTTAAGTAAAAAAAGTTTAAGTAAAAAAGGTTTAAAGGCCTCAGAGGACTGCTGCTCCTACTCATCAGAGTGGTTCTGATGCTTGAACTTTTTCTTCAGAGCCTCTGCTAAAATGGCAGCAAAGTCCTCTGAGGGCATGGGCGTCCCCTGCGTCAGTCCCCTCCTGGTCACTGGCGTCCCACCTGGCGACCTCAGCACTGGGCGCAGTTTAATGTGCGGCAGCTCCGCCAGAACATCCACCATGTTGGGGCCATTGGTGGGTCCTGTGCCACTTCCCTGAGGATGACTCCTCTTCTGCTTCGGGCCCTGGATATTAGCAGGCGGAGGAGGAGGAGGAGGGGGCGGGAAACAGCTTGGAGCTGAAGTGGGGACTACAAAAGGAGTCCCAGTGGTCTGCGAACTGCTCCGGGATATATGTGGATCAGTCAGGGCACCAGCAAGCACGGAGATCTCAGACCTTAAACGGCCCACCTCGTCTTCGAGGGCAGCAATCTTTTTCCAAACTGCCGCCCACTCGGACCCTGCCTCTGCTGCAACAGCAGCATGCTGGAGATCCCCGTGTCCACTGGGGAGGTGGATGCCACTCCCGACCTTTGCAGGGGCGTTGCCATTTATAGCAACCCCCGTTGCAACAGTCGAGGATGGTGCAGTGGGCTTGCGCACACGAAAGCTGGAACGCTTAAAGCATCCCAGACAGGTGTGTAGAAAACCACGCAAGTGACTGAAAGGAGCCATTGCAGACATTATTTAAAGCAATGGAACACAAACAGTAAATGAAGATCACCCAAATCAAGACCGAGAGAAATAAAAATTACAGCTTCTGCTTCCAGATATACGTAGCAACAACCAATGAGCACGCAGAACCATTCGAGGTCAACTTAGCCGACCGTTTCACGTTCTAAAGTTTACAGGATACAGTGGTACCTCAGAACTCGAATTTAAATTTTTAATTTTTTTTTCTCTCCCAAAATGGCGGCGCGTGCACACGCTGCGGCTTAAATTTAAATAAATACTGCAATACTCATTGCAGAAATAGATCTTTTCCAATATTGTGCAGCCTAATAATGAAGTACTTACTACTACGAGATATCTAACAACATACGATGCAACATTCAACAGGGGGTAGTGAAGTGATTCGTGGCTGATCAAAGTGCCAATTCGATGTGGGGCAGTGATTAGCATGTGGAGAATGCTGCAGCAGTATTACAAAATCAGCAACTCTTTTAAAAATAATAGTGATATAAATATATTATTTATTAATAAGTATATAGAATCAGTACACAAAGTATAAGTATATAAAGTTTAAGTATATAAAGTATATAAGTATAAAAATCTTAAGTATAAAAATGTTATAAGTATAAAAATGTTATAAGTATAAAAAGTTTAAGTAAAAAAGGTTTAAAGGCCTCAGAGGACTGCTGCTCCTACTCATCAGAGTGGTTCTGATGCTTGAACTTTTTCTTCAGAGCCTCTGCTAAAATGGCAGCAAAGTCCTCTGAGGGCATGGGCGTCCCCTGCGTCAGTCCCCTCCTGGTCACTGGCGTCCCACCTGGCGACCTCAGCACTGGGCGCAGTTTAATGTGCGGCAGCTCCGCCAGAACATCCACCATGTTGGGGCCATTGGTGGGTCCTGTGCCACTTCCCTGAGGATGACTCCTCTTCTGCTTCGGGCCCTGGATATTAGCAGGCGGAGGAGGAGGAGGAGGGGGCGGGAAACAGCTTGGAGCTGAAGTGGGGACTACAAAAGGAGTCCCAGTGGTCTGCGAACTGCTCCGGGATATATGTGGATCAGTCAGGGCACCAGCAAGCACGGAGATCTCAGACCTTAAACGGCCCACCTCGTCTTCGAGGGCAGCAATCTTTTTCCAAACTGCCGCCCACTCGGACCCTGCCTCTGCTGCAACAGCAGCATGCTGGAGATCCCCGTGTCCACTGGGGAGGTGGATGCCACTCCCGACCTTTGCAGGGGCGTTGCCATTTATAGCAACCCCCGTTGCAACAGTCGAGGATGGTGCAGTGGGCTTGCGCACACGAAAGCTGGAACGCTTAAAGCATCCCAGACAGGTGTGTAGAAAACCACGCAAGTGACTGAAAGGAGCCATTGCAGACATTATTTAAAGCAATGGAACACAAACAGTAAATGAAGATCACCCAAATCAAGACCGAGAGAAATAAAAATTACAGCTTCTGCTTCCAGATATACGTAGCAACAACCAATGAGCACGCAGAACCATTCGAGGTCAACTTAGCCGACCGTTTCACGTTCTAAAGTTTACAGGATACAGTGGTACCTCAGAACTCGAATTTAAATTTTTAATTTTTTTTTCTCTCCCAAAATGGCGGCGCGTGCACACGCTGCGGCTTAAATTTAAATAAATACTGCAATACTCATTGCAGAAATAGATCTTTTCCAATATTGTGCAGCCTAATAATGAAGTACTTACTACTACGAGATATCTAACAACATACGATGCAACATTCAACAGGGGGTAGTGAAGTGATTCGTGGCTGATCAAAGTGCCAATTCGATGTGGGGCAGTGATTAGCATGTGGAGAATGCTGCAGCAGTATTACAAAATCAGCAACTCTTTTAAAAATAATAGTGATATAAATATATTATTTATTAATAAGTATATAGAATCAGTACACAAAGTATAAGTATATAAAGTTTAAGTATATAAAGTATATAAGTATAAAAATCTTAAGTATAAAAATGATATAAGTATAAAAATGTTATAAGTATAAAAATGTTATAAGTATAAAAATGTTATAAGTATAAAAAATTTAAGTAAAAAAAGTTTAAGTAAAAAAGGTTTAAAGGCCTCAGAGGACTGCTGCTCCTACTCATCAGAGTGGTTCTGATGCTTGAACTTTTTCTTCAGAGCCTCTGCTAAAATGGCAGCAAAGTCCTCTGAGGGCATGGGCGTCCCCTGCGTCAGTCCCCTCCTGGTCACTGGCGTCCCACCTGGTGACCTCAGCACTGGGCGCAGTTTAATGTGCGGCAGCTCCGCCAGAACATCCACCATGTTGGGGCCATTGGTGGGTCCTGTGCCACTTCCCTGAGGATGACTCCTCTTCTGCTTCGGGCCCTGGATATTAGCAGGCGGAGGAGGAGGAGGAGGGGGCGGGAAACAGCTTGGAGCTGAAGTGGGGACTACAAAAGGAGTCCCAGTGGTCTGCGAACTGCTCCGGGATATATGTGGATCAGTCAGGGCACCAGCAAGCACGGAGATCTCAGACCTTAAACGGCCCACCTCGTCTTCGAGGGCAGCAATCTTTTTCCAAACTGCCGCCCACTCGGACCCTGCCTCTGCTGCAACAGCAGCATGCTGGAGATCCCCGTGTCCACTGGGGAGGTGGATGCCACTCCCGACCTTTGCAGGGGCGTTGCCATTTATAGCAACCCCCGTTGCAACAGTCGAGGATGGTGCAGTGGGCTTGCGCACACGAAAGCTGGAACGCTTAAAGCATCCCAGACAGGTGTGTAGAAAACCACGCAAGTGACTGAAAGGAGCCATTGCAGACATTATTTAAAGCAATGGAACACAAACAGTAAATGAAGATCACCCAAATCAAGACCGAGAGAAATAAAAATTACAGCTTCTGCTTCCAGATATACGTAGCAACAATCAATGAGCACGCAGAACCATTCGAGGTCAACTTAGCCGACCGTTTCACGTTCTAAAGTTTACAGGATACAGTGGTACCTCAGAACTCGAATTTAAATTTTTTATTTTTTTTTCTCTCCCAAAATGGCGGCACGTGCACACGCTGCGGCTTAAATTTAAATAAATACTGCAATACTCATTGCAGAAATAGATCTTTTCCAATATTGTGCAGCCTAATAATGAAGTACTTACTACTACGAGATATCTAACAACATACGATGCAACATTCAACAGGGGGTAGTGAAGTGATTCGTGGCTGATCAAAGTGCCAATTCGATGTGGGGCAGTGATTAGTATGTGGAGAATGCTGCAGCAGTATTACAAAATCAGCAACTCTTTTAAAAATAATAGTGATATAAATATATTATTTATTAATAAGTATATAGAATCAGTAAACAAAGTATAAGTATATAAAGTTTAAGTATATAAAGTATATAAGTATAAAAATCTTAAGTATAAAAATGATATAAGTATAAAAATGTTATAAGTATAAAAATGTTATAAGTATAAAAATGTTATAAGTATAAAAAATTTAAGTAAAAAAAGTTTAAGTAAAAAAGGTTTAAAGGCCTCAGAGGACTGCTGCTCCTACTCATCAGAGTGGTTCTGATGCTTGAACTTTTTCTTCAGAGCCTCTGCTAAAATGGCAGCAAAGTCCTCTGAGGGCATGGGCGTCCCCTGCGTCAGTCCCCTCCTGGTCAGTGGCGTCCCACCTGGCAACCTCAGCACTGGGCGCAGTTTAATGTGCGGCAGCTCCGCCAGAACATCCACCATGTTGGGGCCATTGGTGGGTCCTGTGCCACTTCCCTGAGGATGACTCCTCTTCTGCTTCGGGCCCTGGATATTAGCAGGCGGAGGAGGAGGAGGAGGGGGCGGGAAACAGGTTGGAGCTGAAGTGGGGACTACAAAAGGAGTCCCAGTGGTCTCCGAACTGCTCCGGGATATATGTGGATCAGTCAGGGCACCAGCAAGCACGGAGATCTCAGACCTTAAACGGCCCACCTCGTCTTCGAGGGCAGCAATCTTTTTCCAAACTGCCGCCCACTCGGACCCTGCCTCTGCTGCAACAGCAGCATGCTGGAGATCCCCGTGTCCACTGGGGAGGTGGATGCCACTCCCGACCTTTGCAGGGGCGTTGCCATTTATAGCAACCCCCGTTGCAACAGTCGAGGATGGTGCAGTGGGCTTGCGCACACGAAAGCTGGAACGCTTAAAGCATCCCAGACAGGTGTGTAGAAAACCACGCAAGTGACTGAAAGGAGCCATTGCAGACATTATTTAAAGCAATGGAACACAAACAGTAAATGAAGATCACCCAAATCAAGACCGAGAGAAATAAAAATTACAGCTTCTGCTTCCAGATATACGTAGCAACAACCAATGAGCACGCAGAACCATTCGAGGTCAACTTAGCCGACCGTTTCACGTTCTAAAGTTTACAGGATACAGTGGTACCTCAGAACTCGAATTTAAATTTTTAATTTTTTTTTCTCTCCCAAAATGGCGGCGCGTGCACACGCTGCGGCTTAAATTTAAATAAATACTGCAATACTCATTGCAGAAATAGATCTTTTCCAATATTGTGCAGCCTAATAATGAAGTACTTACTACTACGAGATATCTATCAACATACAGTACGATGCAACATTCAACAGGGGGTAGTGAAGTGATTCGTGGCTGATCAAAGTGCCAATTCGATGTGGGGCAGTGATTAGCATGTGGAGAATGCTGCAGCAGTATTACAAAATCAGCAACTCTTTTAAAAATAATAGTGATATAAATATATTATTTATTAATAAGTATATAGAATCAGTACACAAAGTATAAGTATATAAAGTTTAAGTATATAAAGTATATAAGTATAAAAATCTTAAGTATAAAAATGATATAAGTATAAAAATGTTATAAGTATAAAAATGTTATAAGTATAAAAAGTTTAAGTAAAAAAGGTTTAAAGGCCTCAGAGGACTGCTGCTCCTACTCATCAGAGTGGTTCTGATGCTTGAACTTTTTCTTCAGAGCCTCTGCTAAAATGGCAGCAAAGTCCTCTGAGGGCATGGGCGTCCCCTGCGTCAGTCCCCTCCTGGTCACTGGCGTCCCACCTGGCAACCTCAGCACTGGGCGCAGTTTAATGTGCGGCAGCTCCGCCAGAACATCCACCATGTTGGGGCCATTGGTGGGTCCTGTGCCACTTCCCTGAGGATGACTCCTCTTCTGCTTCGGGCCCTGGATATTAGCAGGCGGAGGAGGAGGAGGAGGGGGCGGGAAACAGGTTGGAGCTGAAGTGGGGACTACAAAAGGAGTCCCAGTGGTCTCCGAACTGCTCCGGGATATATGTGGATCAGTCAGGGCACCAGCAAGCACGGAGATCTCAGACCTTAAACGGCCCACCTCGTCTTCGAGGGCAGCAATCTTTTTCCAAACTGCCGCCCACTCGGACCCTGCCTCTGCTGCAACAGCGGCTTCTCTCTCTCCCGACTAAACAGTGTTTTCGTGTTTTTCGTCCTGGAAGTTGCAGTGTTTTTGTACGTCTTTGTCGCGTTTATCTGTTCTTAAGCCCGTATATAGGCGAACATTTTTGCTCAACATCGGCAGAAACAAACTTTTTAAGTTAGACTCTGTGGATGCCGAAGAGCTGAATGATCTGGGTCTGCTCCGCAGGCCTACTCAATCACCGACCCCCACTCCTGCACCTCGCCCAAAATGGAGGTGCCTCAAGCGGCGTGAGAGGAAGCAGAAGAGGGGTAAGAGCGGAGGTATCCGAGCTAGGCTGGTGGCTTGCCCACACAAACCCGCTATCCCCTCCATCGGTCTGGCCAACGTACGCTCATTGGATAAGAAACTGGCCGACATCCGACTACTATGTTCATCTCAGAGGAATGTAAAGGACTGTTGTGTTTTTGTGTTCTTGGAAACATGGCTCAACGCCTGGTGCTGCGATGCTGTTGCGGTCTGCAAATACTGTTCACCAGTGTTGGAGTTTATGGTTATTAAGTGCCGGCCGTTCTATCTACCGAGGGAATATACAGCTATACTGTTGTTTGCTGGGTATATCCCTCCCACCTCCAATGGCAGCAACAGGAGGGAGGCACTGAATGAACTGTACCAGCATGTATCAGTGAGCAGCAGACAGCCCACCCAGATGCTTTTATCATCTTGGCTGGGGATTTCAATCATGCAGACTTAAAGAGTGTGTTTCCCAAAATACAGCAACACATAGACTTTCCTACACGGGGAAATAACACACTGGACCTTGTTTACACCACCCAAAGAGGAGCTTACAAGGCTTTCCCCCTCCCCCAGCTCGGTGCCTCAAACCACATTACTGTCATGCTAATGCCTGCTTACAGACCGCTCATTAAAGTCACCAAACCGGTTCGGAAGCAGATACAAGTGTGGCCGGAAGGGTCTTCAGAGGCTTTACAGGACTGCTTTAACACCACAGACTGGAGTATGTTTAAGCAGGCTGCCACATACGACAACACCACTGACCTCCAGGAGTACTCACAGACTGTTACAGCCTACATTAACAAATGCACTGAGGATGTAACAGTTACCAAAACCATCACTGTCCGTGCCAACCAAAAGCCATGGATGACAGGGGAGGTCTACAGGCTGCTGAAAGCTCGGAACGTTGCCTTCAGAGCTGGAGATGAGGCAAACCTGAAGACAGCTAGGGCCAACCTGTCCCGTGGCATCAGAGAGGCTAAGAGACAGTACTCCAGAGGAATATCCCATCGCTTCAAAGACAGCAGAGACACATGGAGCCTATGGCCATCACAGATTACAAGCCCCCACCACAGACCTGTGATAGCACCATCTCCCTGCTGAATAGCACCAGTGCACAGAAGACCCCTCCCTCTCCTGGTGACCAGGTGATGACTGTCCCCAGACAGTGTGAGGAGATCCCTCAGCAGGGTCAACGTACGCAAAGCTCCGGGTCCTGACAACATTCCTGGTCGCGTACTGAGAGACTGTGCAGTGGAACTCACTGATGTCTTTACAGACATCTTTAACATCTCACTCAACCAGGCTATCGTCCCCATTTGTTTCAAAACCACCACCATTATTCCAGTCCCAAAAAAGTCATCTCCCTCCTGCTTTAACGACTACCGCCCTGTTGCACTTACTCCCATCTTAATGAAGTGCTTTGAACGACTAGTCGTGCAGCACATTAAGTCTGTCCTGCCCCCCTCCTTGGACCCCTTCCAGTTTGCGTATCGGCCCAACCACTCGACGATGACGCCATCCTCACTGCACTCCATTCAGCACTCACATATCTGGATAAAAAAGACTCATATGTCCGAATGCTGTTCATAGACTTCAGTTCAGCATTTAACACTATAATCCCCCAACAGCTCACTCAAAAACTGGTCCAGCTGGGGCTCAACACCTCACTGTGAAACCGGTTGCTGGATTTCCTTACCGGAAGACCACAAGCAGTACGGGTCGGCAGTAACATCCAGCACCATCATTCTTAACATGGGGGCCCCTCAGGGATGTGTGTTGAGCCCCCTCCTCTTTACTCTGCTGACCTACGACTGCACACCGTCACACAGCTCCACGGAAGAGCCAAGGCCCCACGTTCCCACGACAGCCGCGTCCCCACCCCAGCAGGAGGAGGAGGGAGGTCCCAGGCGCAGCCCCCGCAGCCAAAAGGGCACGAGAACCAGAGGCAACCCCGCGAGGGTGACGGCCGCTCCTGCACGGGCCAGGACCCCAAGCGGCCGGGAGACAGCCGGCCCCCGGCAGAGAGCCCCACCCGCGCCAGAGAGGCCCGAGCCCCCCCCAGGCCACCACCCGGGGAGGAGGGCCAGCAACCATGCCAAGGAGGCAGCCACGCCCAGGAAGGAGCAGCTAGCCCCGGACCCAGGCCCACACAGACACACCTCTCAGCCATACACATAGACCATACACCCACTCACACAACATACACAGACACATACACAGAGACAAAAAGACATAAGCCCATCCACTCCGGACCAACCTCCACCATGCGGGGGAACGGACGCCACCCCCAGCGCCAACCGCAACCCCAGGGCGCCGCCAGCCGGACGACTACCCGAGTGCCCCCCCACCATCGCGGGCAGGGAGCAGGGGTGTAGGAAGACCCGCCCACTCTCCTCCCCCACGCACCTGTGTGAGAGGTGGAGTGTTGGATGCATGTGTTGGTGCATGTGAGTGTATGTGATGTAAGGGATGAGTATGACTGTTGAGAAACTTAAGATGGATTTAAAATTGACGGGGGAAGCGAGGAGGAGCGCTGCTTACAAACAGCTCTCCTCCCCATCACCCCCCCAAGACCCTCAATGTATATGGTGTGAGTAAAATTGAGGGGCGGGCAGCAGTGAAGAGGTGAGTGAGGCCACCTCAGCGGCCCCACCTACCAACCTCTGAGTAGTGCCCCCACCCCCCAAGGCCCTGTGTGTATACTGAAATGTGATGACTAAAGTGCAATTAAAACAAGGGGAGGCAGAGGGCCGCGCCGCACAGCGAGTAAGGCCATGTGAATGGCCCCATCAGTGCGTGCGCGGCACATTCCCACCCCGAGATCCTACATGTGTGCGTGGCATGTTGTGTGAGTGAAGGAGGAGAGGGGCTGGGATTCATAATAGCAGGGGGGAGATTACTACCCCCCGGCAGAAGAGAGCCAGCTGGCTCAGTAGGCACCCCAGCCCCCCACCGCTACATGGGAAGGAGCGGACCCGAGGCCCCCGGCGACAACATCCCGGAGCAGTGCCGACGCCAAGAGCTAGCCCCCCCCACCCCGAAGGGCAGCCCGTACTCAGTCACCCACTCATTCGACGACAAATAGTGGCAGACCAGCCCGGGCTCGAGACATGCCACCCCCCACACAGCACAGGCTGGACCTCCTGACACGGACTGACCCACCCCCCCCCCGGCAGTGCCCCGGAGGGAGCACAGGCCACCCCCGCGCAGGAAGGCACCCACCGAGGAAACGGCCAGGCCCCGGGCACCAGACCCCCCACCCAAGCCCGCACCGAAGAGGCCAACCACCCATCCCAGGGCCAGCCCCCGTCACCACCGGTACCCCAGACCCCACGCCCCATGACTGCCAGGCAGCACCCGCCCAAGCCCCCCCCCACACCACCAGCCAGGGCAGACACCCAGACATCACAGGATGGCAGCCACAGCCCCCCCAGCTCCAAGAAGCCACAAGCCGCCAATATCTAATACACTTGCGTCACCTAAAATGCACAATGTAGGTGAGGTTGGGATATAGCAATTAAACCAAATTCACAGATCTTCACATATCCTTTGCCAGAACTTCTGCACCGGTGTGCAGGACCATATGGCATGCATGTAGTTCTCCACAAAGTTACCTGAGCAGTGGGTGCATAGGTTTGAGTGTATAAGGCCCATTTGGAACATCCTTTGTCCTGTATAATGAGCTCTATGCAGAGTTTTGTATGGTATAAGCTGTAAGTTGGGGTTTTTAGTCATTTTGAAGGTGTTTAAACATATTTCTTTCCAAATGTTTTGATCTGGATCGATGGATAGATCTTGCTCCCATTTTGAGGTTGGGAGGGAAATTGAGTCATCCATTTTTGACAATAACTTATACATTTTTTGCAATAATTTGGGGCTAGAAAGATTTAAAAATTCTAGCACCCATGGAGGTATTTCTAAGTTAAACTGACTAAGATTGAACCTTGCCTGAATTGCTGGTACTCAAGAAATTTACTGTTGCTAATTCCGTATTTTGAGACTAGTTCGTCGAATGAAATCAATTTCCCGTTTTGCATAACATGTTCAAGATTTCTAATCCCTTTATCATGCCATAAGGGAAAGCTCAATTTTATCTTTTTTCGGCAAATATCTGGATTGTTCCAAATGGGTGTTAATTTGCAGGGGATAAGTGGAGACCTAGTTATTTAAAAAAAATTCCCACCAGGCTGTTAATGAGGTGTTAATACTAAGGCTCTTAAAACACTTATAAAAGGCAGATCAGACAATTTTACTTCTCCGCAGATTGCTTGTTCTAAGTCCAGCCATGGACTATCTACCGGGCTTGATTTGATCCAATTTGTTATATACTGCAGTCTGTTGGCTAAGAAGTAGTGATAGAAACTTGGTACAGTAGTTCTAGACCACCATTACCTTTGGCTTTTTGCAGAGTATTCTAGCTAATTCGTGATGGTTTGTTCTTCAATAAAAATGACAAGATGCTTGAGTCTAGTGATTTAAACCAAGCCATAGAGGGTTTATTATTGATCATTGAGAACAAGTAATTGATTTTAGGTAGGACCGTCATTTTAATGGTGGCAACTCTTCCAATGAGTGATAAAGGTAGAGATTTCCACTGCACAAGATCCTCTTCCACTTTTTTTTAACAAAGGAATATGATTCATCTGTACTAGATCTGAGAGTCTGGTGGAAAAATTTATGCCTAAGTATCTAAGGTTACCTGACTGTAAAGGAGTAGTAGTTGTGTTTTGGAAACTACAATTCAAAGGCAAAACTGTTGATTTGCTCCAGTTGACGGAGTAGTCTGATATAGATGAGAACTTATCTATAAGTGATATTGTCTTCAGAAGAGAGGTTGGAGAATTCCTAAGAAAATGTAATACGTCATCTGCATAAAGGCTTATCTTATGGTCTGTTTTTTCTGTTTGAATTCCTTTAATATCTACATTTTGTCTAATTAGTTTGTTGTTTTTAATTGTATTTGATCATTTTAATATTTCATGGCCAATTTTAATATTGTCACTTTGAATGTCAGGGGTTTGAGGAACGTTTTAAAACGCACGTTGGTTTTTAATCAGCTGGCATCTTTCCCTTCAGCATTTGTTTTCTGCAGGAAGTCCACCTCCGGGACCAGCGGGACGAGGCTCTCTTTTCACGACAATGGAAGAGGGGTAGATCCTACTGGAGTGTAGGTGGTGTCCACTCCTCAGGCGTCGGGATTCTTTTTGGCGACCGCGCCTTTGAGGAAGTAAGTTAATTTACCGTCCTTCAAGGCAGGGTTTTGGGAGTGGACGCCACATGGAGGGGACAGCGCCTCCGGGCCATATGCATCTACGCTCCAGTGGAGGCCTCGTCCCGTATAACTCTCTCTGAAGAGTTGTCCCCGTTCTGTGTCACAGATCGACACTTGATTTTAGGAGGGGACTTTAACATCGCGTTGGAGGGTAGAGAGGATGTCAGCTCAGGGCATTTTCGCCATTTTATTCATTCCTTTAAACTTGTGGATGGTTTTAAAACATGCAACCCCAGCATGCCGGGCTTCACCTGGCATAATAGTCGCGGAGCCAGCAGTCGCATCGACTACATTTTAGCTTCACCCCCCGTTGTTTTTGAAAAGGTGTCCATCTCCCCACAGTGGCCCACTGACCACTTGGCAGTGGAGGCCACTGCCTCCATAGACACTCCTGTATATGGGGGCGGCTATTGGAAAATTAACCTGCAGATTCTGGAGGAGAGCGATTTTAGACACCTTTTCTTAGATCACTTCTCCGAGTGGCAGAAGGACAAGCCTACCTTCCCCTCTGTGGCCGAATGGTGGGAGAGTGTGAAGGACAGGATCCGAACCTTCTCCATGCAGTATAGCAAGCAGCGCAGGATGGAGAAGAAATTCTCCATTCTGCAGCTGGAGAGAAGGTTGCGGGATGAATATGCCACTTACAACAATGGGGGCATGTATTAGGATGAATTCACGGACGATTACGTCACCCACGTGGCATGGAATTAATCCTTTTACTATAATATTCTGGGAAGTTGTAATTGTGGATTAATTCTGATCGTATGTGGACTGATCGTCCTGAAATTCAGATCAATCGTCCATGATTCACCCCGAATGTTACTAGACTGCACGAACATGTTATTTACCAATCCCCTGTAAAACCTAATTTTGCCATAAATAACTTGGGCTCATAAAAAGAAACCAGGATGCTCATCTTGCATCAAAAGCATGCATTTGAGATGACATTTTAATTGTATAAATGGCCATATGTGTTTACTTAGATTTTAATGGTGTGTAAATATATTGGTTGCTTTTATTGCTTTTTTTTTGCTTATTTTATGGTGAATGGTTCTGCAGATAGTTTGTTTAATACTATTTTAAAATATTTTCAGTAATGTCTTATTGTATTGGCATTCACTTGTATGATGTGGGAAAATTTCAGCCTGTTATATTATGACTATTTCTGAATATCATTGTTTTAGTAGGAAAATGTTTTTAATTCCCTTGTTGACAGTGCCAATTTTTTAAGTGCAGTTTCTATTATATGTTTTAATGTGTTTGTGTCGATGTACATAATTGTGCAGAACTGTTTAATAAAGTATTTGGATCTGAAAAAAAAATTTTTTTATCAGTTTAATATCTGATACGTCCCCTATGGAGGGGACCACATATTAAACGGATTTTTGGAACAGGGAGCCGGAAGTGGGGCTTGCCCCATCCGCTCCACTATTCGACCCGGTATTGCAGTGCTTCCGGGAACGGTGCACCTCTACTGCCCCCTATTGTTGAAAGGCAGAACTGACTGACTGACTGACTGACTGACTGACTATATAAAGTACATGATCTTACCACACTGACATTTCTGATTTTGCTAACAATCATGTACAGTAAATTTAAAAGCTTTTTGTTTTGTCATAAATTATTTATGCTATTTTACAATGCAGATAAAGTATTCCTGTCGATACAAGGAGGATATATTTTTTTTCTCGATGGATGTCGTTTTGAACCTAAAGGTTGTTTTTTTGGAAGAGCAGTATATAGTTACTGGCTACATTTTTTGCTGTGCATGTGATTTTGATGAGAATATTACATTTTTATATCTCTGCGTAGATTTTTTCAGCAATAATTGAGTCTATCCTTGTGTATTTAAGGTTTTGGTAATTCATGATTACCAAATAAGATTTGGTGTCATTGTACAAATATAAGAAGATTCAGTGTGCAGTTACCAGGTTACAAATAAACAAACAAATAAATAAAATGGCATCAGAAGAGAAGTACGATGACAGTAAAATGTGTGAAAGTAGTGGAATGTGAAAAATGTGTGTGCATATAAGTCTCCACATGTATAAAGCAGCTGTATAGCATAACGAAAAGGAGCAATGGATAACTGACATAAAGTGCTTACTGTCCATAACGACAATGAGTCATGTACGGCGTAAGATAAACACAACATGCGTTAACTTTGGATATGCATAATGCGCACACAAGAATCATATGTCTTTGGCATCGAGAGAACTATCAGATAACTTCAACAAGTTACCAAATGGATGCAAAATCAAAGATAGGCTATTAATTTCTGCCTGGCACTAACCTTGTATTCCTCTGTCACATGACCGGTGGGAAGTAGGACCCAAATGCAAGCTGTAGGGCAGAACCCCCTTTGCGGGGAGTTTTTCTGGCAGGCAGGCTTGGGCACAGAGACGCAAACAGACAAGGACAGAACTGGAGAACATTGGCCTGGGCACTTTACCAAACTAAGGAATGGGAAAACACAAGGCAGCTGGTAGTTACTGACAGAAGGACAGGAACATGAGGTGAGACTAATAAAGACCAAGCGTGGCTCATTAGGGCCACGTCAGGGAGGAGAACTGGAGAGTAAGGTTGACAGGACGGGCAGGCCATGACAGTAACACCCCCCCATCCCCCAATCCTGTGCCCTCCTGGTGCAAAGGCATCATTAAGGGGACACACAGACCAGGGTAAAACCAAGGACAGCAGGGGAGACAAACCGCCAGGACACAACTCATGACAGGCCAGGTAACCCGGCAGGGATGCAGACTAGGGACCAAAAGACAAACAGCGGGTGTCAGTGGGCAAGTGGCAACAAAGGAAACAGAAGAAGGAGACAAAGGGAGGGATTGGACTCCAAAAGGACCAAAGGTGACACAGGACAGACAGGGCAGGACACAACCAGACAAGCAATGTGCAACAAGAATAGGGCCAGGAGAGGGAGCCAGGGGGAACCTAAAGTGGGAAGCAAGAGTGACTGGAGTGGGGGCTGGAAGAGTGAAATCGGGCTAAGAGGTGAAACCAGGGAGAGCCACGGGGAAGCAAGACTACAGATCAAGCTCCGAGGTGCCGCAGAAGGGTCGCGGCCAGGGGGACCTTCGGAGTCCTGTCTGGGCCTGTAGAAGGACGAGCTCCTCTTGTCTGCGGCAGCCGAGGGAAGAACAGCATCGGTAGACGGCGAGGGGTCGGCAGAGCCGGAGGGCATCGAGGAGCAGGCAGGACAGGAACCGGACCACACCTTGGACCCTGCAGAACAAAAGCACAGGCCAGTACCAGTGCCGGAGGAAACCGCAGGTGGTTCCTTTCGGGAACCAATGGATGGGGTCCCCCGAAAGACCCCCTTGGACCGAGCCGGGATCAGGCGGTAAGTCTGGGAAGCATACCCCAGATTTTTCCTCCTGGAGCCGAGCCCCCGACCAGTTTTCCTTTGACCCTGCCGTTGTCGCGGCGATAACCTCCTCGGCTGGGGAAACTCTGGTCACGGGGCTGACACCACGGACTGGGACATAGGGCAAGAACTGGAGGGTCCCACTCCATGTCCTCCGGGGGAATGTCCTCCGGGCCTGTGCCTTAATCCATACTAAATGTAATTAAACAGAATGAAGCTTAAAAGAATAAAATGGTAAAGAGAGGAAAATTTAATGTGTACGTTTCAAAAAACGGGCTCTTGCTTTTATCCAGATGTTTGCAGGCATTGTGACTCTGTGATGAATGCTGACGTATGAGATCCTGAGAATGGGCTACGCCTCCAAGGGTGAGTGGCAGGTGGCATTTCCCAGGAATTACAGGCTGGAGATGTCTGAGGAGCTCTCCTGGAGTGAAGACAAAAGAGAAGAAGGGAACAAGCAGAGGGTGTGGGGAGAAAAAGACTGCAGATCCAGTTACAGGTGAATTGTACAAATGCCCTTGAAGTCTTGGTCCATGAGGGATCCTATTTTTAATTTAAAAAAAAAAAAAAAAAAGACAATAAATTATTTAAAAATAGAGCTTATCATTTACATCTGTCTAGGAGTTAAAACACATAAAATCAATTAACTTACCTGGTGATTTTGGAACTTCTGACCCCAAATCAAAATAATATAGATTATAACTAAATGCATCATTTTATTTGGGAAAAAGGGATAAATTAAATAAAAGGTTAACTTTGGAATCTAAAACAAAAACAGCAATTTCACATCAGGAATAAATATCATTTCAAGGGTCTTCAGTACATTTTTCCTGTGTCTGCTCCATTTACACGTAGATAGTGATATAAACATGTACCTTTAAAATATATTATGTTCAGTTTATAAGCTTAATTATTTCATTTGTAACAAACAAGCACAATACACAAGTGCCCTAAAGCCCAACACATGGTTCAGAAGCTTCCTACCCCACCTTACACCAGCCACATGGACGCCATCTGTCCAACTGGGCATCCTCAGTGTCTTGTGCCTCCTGAAACATCACGTCAGTTTCTTCTTCTTCCTCACATCCTTCTTCCTGAATGGTTTCCAGCAATGATCTGCCTCCTTGTGACAAAGTATATCCCAAAACATTCCCTCTCTTTTCTCTCCTTCTCCCTTAACCTCCTCCACATTCACTCCCACCTCACATCCATTCTCCTCACCTCCATTTACCATATGCATTACATTCATAGCAGCCTCTGCCCCCTCCATCTCACCATCAGAGGCATTCCCCTCAAATTTACCCCTTTCTGATATCTCCTTATTTTCCCAAGTAGCCCTTTCTAGGGCTACTGACAGTTTGGCTGCCATTAAAAAGGCCCATTAGTGATATGAAACTGTGTGACGCTACCTTTACGTCAAGATATCTCAGCAACGACTTAAAAACCAAAGACCAAATTTTCTGGATATGTTCATGATATTATTAGCTAGCTTTATTAAAAAATTGATCAATTTTGAAATATAGGTTTTTTTCTTATTGAATTTTAAGGCACATGATCGAGCTGGACAATAGCTTCAAAACAATATGAGGACCATTTCTGTGCAGCTTATATTAAGGTAAATATAGCCAGTCAAAGTCATAGTTCCCCCAGAAAAAGTTAAAACTTTGTTCGCTTAAATCTCCCACAATATTGATCCAAGACTCGCCCAATTTCAGTTTCATGAGTTACTCATGTGACCAAATCAGCATGCCAAGTTTCATTAAAATCCATGACAATGAGGTTCGAAAGTGTGACGATTTGACATGGAATGACCCAATACACCATATGCACAATAAACAGCAAATGACACCAAATTATAACTAACATCAAATAGGAAACAACAGCGCTCCACAACAAGCGAAAACCCAGATGAATGCTACCAAGAACTGTGTTAACACTGATGAAACTAAGAGTATTTTATTTTTATTCTATGCAACATTGTTTTTTAAAAATGTAATAGTCAGCTTGAAACATTTACCTGATTCCGAAAGCAATGCCCCAAATTACTTAAACATTTTACCATACATTACCGTAAGGGTTCCCAGCCCCCGTCCACACTCAGTATTCTGGGGGAGGGGGGGGGGGGCTGCCTACCGTCCCGTTTATTACGGGTTCACGCCGTATTAAAAAGAAAACTGTCCGTATTGATTAGTCCCGGATTTCCGTTCGCATCGCCAGTCTCCCACCACTCAACATATTTTATCGTGGAAACCCCGGCAAATTACACCGCCGTTTTAGCGGTCAGGGACATTTTTGGAAATATAAATATAAGATTTGAAACCCTAACTAAACTAACCTGTTTGAGAAGGATTTACTAACCAAATAACTGTCTGTCAACACTTCAGTATAAGAACATCCCCAATAAAAATAAAAACCACAAGTTTTAATGACATTAAAACGTGCAATAATTTTAATGTATTATTGACATGTACTACACTGTAAAAAAGATATTTTTTTTTACAGTTTTTGCCAATGAATTTGACAGTGTTTTCCCTGTTTTTTTAAATTACAGAAATGTTTTATTACAATTACAAAAAAAAACTGTTTATTGACTCATGTGACGTAATTTAACAGAGAAACTTTGTATAAATGGAATACAGTATATATCTGTTTTTTAACAGAAAGTGTTTGAAAAATCTCAACACTGCAATTTTTTATTTTTTTTTTGGGAACAGATTCATATTCTGTTTCCTTTGCTTCCAGTAAAAAAAACTGCAGACCTGGTCAAATTCATTAATAATTTGATTTGGAGTAATTTTTCCATTACATCTGATATATGGAAATAAAAGCTATTAAAAGTATTTATACTTTATTCACTTTTTTAAAACACACTGCTATTTATTTGAACTGTATGCAACTTGTCTTTAATTCTGTTTTCTTGTTGGGTTTTTTTACACATGTGAAAATGTCAAATAAAAATTTTTTTTTTTTAACGTTTGCAGGCATACTTTCAACATTTCAGGGATTTTTGAAAAAAATGCAACATGAAAAACCAATGGCGCACTTGCTGCACGTGGAGATGGTGGCCCTAGTTCGAGAGCTCCTCAGCAAATTTATGAAGCCGGAAGCCATCCCACTGAGCGCAAAGGATATCATCAAGGTTGATGTCCGGAGTAAAGATTTGCAACTATAAGACAAAAGGTTGTCTGTTGGAAGATACTGCTACTCGGCACTAAACAAGGCCCGTGTGGAGAGGCTGATATGGGTGAGAAACATTTTCAACTCTCTCAGAGAAGGGTTCATGAAGTCATCAGAGTTCCTTCTCAAAAACCTTCCTCTGGACAACAAGATAATCACCTCACTTTCTGCACTCACTCCCTCTCTGATTCAAGATGACTCCATCTGTGGGGCTTTTATCACATCAGGAGAGGCCTTGCCTAATGTGGTCGCACCAGAAGAGATTGGTCAGGTGGAGGAAGAGATACGGGCGTACCAAATAGAGGTGGACCTGGTAACGTGTGCCCAGAACTACATTGAAGAAGAAGGCCGAGTTGATGTAGATTGGTGGAGCAGAGTTGTATCCATGAAAAATCCAGAGAGAGGTGTGAGATTTCCCATTCTGGGTCAGCTGGTCAAAGCACTACTTAGCATTTTCACAGGCCCCCTGGTTGAGGGATCATTTAATCTCATGGATGATATTCTTGAAGCAGACAGATGCTCCATGAATGTGGAAACTTATGAGAGCCTTGCAATTGTAAAATCCACGATTAAAGCAAGGGAGTGGACAGCATCGACAATGACAATAGACCAGCCATTAAGGTGGTCTTGCCTGTCATCGTATCAAACATATCAAAAACATCTGCAGAAAAAGAAAGAGGCAGAACAGGCACAAAAGAAGAAAAGGGTGAATGAGGCAGCAAGGATTCGGCCATCACAGATGGCAAACAAACTCATACGGCAGGCCAGGAATATCGCTGGATCAGCCAAAGCCTCCTCTAGACGAGCCAAACACTCATCCTCCTCCACTGGACCATCCAGACCTTTTTCAACCTCCTCTGGACCAGCCAGACCCTCACCAACCTCCACTGGACCATCCAGACCCTCACCAACCTCCACTGGACCATCCAGACCTTTTTCAACCTCCTCTGGACCAGCCAGACCCTCGGCCTCCTCCTCTGGACCATTCAGACCATTTTCAACTTCCTATGGACCAGCCAAACTCTTTCTCTCTCCCTCTGGACCAGCCAAAGCCTCATCTTCATCCTCTGGACCAGCCAAAGCCTCATCTTCATCCTCAGGACCAGCCAAAGCATCATCTTCATCCTCTGGACCAGCCAAAACCTCATCCTTATCTTCTGGACCAGACTCTTCTGGACTAGCCAAACTCTTTCTCCCTCCCTCTGGACCAGCCAAAGCCTCATCCTCATCATCTGGACCAGCCATAGCCTCATCCTCCTCCACTGTACCAGCTCCATCTTCTGGTCCAAATATCTTAAAAAGAAAGAGTTTGCAAGACTTTGCTTACAACCCAGAAAAAAAGAAAAAATAAGTGATAATGGCCTTGATGTCACTTCTAATCTTCAGTTTAGCAGTTCAGTTCTTTAGCACTTTGAGCACTTGTTATTTATGCACTTTAAGCACTTGCTATTGTTTAGCAGTTTTTTTTGTACTTTATTTTTGTTATTATTGTCAATATTTGAAGTAAGTCCTTCAAATAAAAAAGTCCCCCCCCAAAAAAAAGTTCAGGCTCAGTTTTTTTTTTACTTTAACCCCTGTTAACCACTATACATGACATAACACACAGCACATTTATAATCACACAAGCGATTACTGAGAACTGTTTATAAGCTATCATCAGTCCAAGGAGTGACGCCGATGTTTCCGTTCTGCCTTATTTGCTGTAACTGTAGTTCCGCTTTTTGCCAGTAGGCTGCGCACAGACAGCGTTTCTGTGGGCAGCACATTGTATGTTGTTAGATTAGTATTTCATAACTGGACTGCAGGGCATTGCGTAAAATCATTTTCTGCAGTAAGTATTGGAGTGTTTATAAAGGATCTTTTTAAAAAAATAAATAAATCAGTTTCTCACAAACACCTCCATTCATGACTGACTGAAATATCAAGGATGAAAGTGATTAGGATCAGCTCAGAGAGCGCATGCCGAGCTGTTGCTAAAGTAGCAGCAGTCAACTTTAAACCAATGTTAAACAAATACTAGTTAATACTGAAAACAATCAGTCATTAAAATTAAACAGCTTGCTAAGTTGTGTTTCCTTTAACAATATAAATGTTATAGAAAAATGGAAACCCCACGCTCTCCGCGAATATTAATCACCAAGATTTATAAAAACCGCAACTGAACTGAAAAATAACGTTGCTTATGAATGTTGGCAAGTAAAAAAGTATTTGTACTTTGTGATCAAGTGCCATTCTTGGCACATCACACAACGACGAAATGTGTCCTCTGCATTTTAACCCATATGTGACATATTAGCTATATTATTTAGCTTCATTCTTAAAATAATAATACTAATACCAATAATAATAATAATAACAAAACCAAATGTAGCCAGGTCTATAAAGCTACCATAAGGCTTTGAAGCTATTATAGAGCGTAATTTGTAAAGAGGGAGACATGAACCTTACAATAAGTGTGTGTATACCAAAGTGGGCAGCTGTCTCTTTAAGACGTTCCTGAGTGCCGAAAGGTAGGGTGGGAGTTTTTTTTTCCGGCGGGTTTTTCTAGACGGAGGAAGGCGGGTAAAGAGAGCGGAAAGAGGAGTGAACGGCAACTTAGGGAAATAAACGTATATATACATATATATATTTGTGTAGATGTCAACGTTTAGAGCACTGTTTATTTTTTTCGGCCTAAGCATACAATTGCAGCAATTAGTGGATAGAAAGATTTTGGTGCAAGTGCTCTCTTTTGGATATCCTAGTAGGTCAATTTACCTGTTTGAAAATATAGATATAGGGATCATTAGTGTGAAGGAAAAACAGTCAGGATATGAATGTGAACCTTTGCTGATTGTGTGGTTGATTATTTTCTTTACTAATGTATCATTTTTTGTAGTTGTATGTAAAATGCTAAAGCTACCTATAAGGCTACTTGCTAATTGATCGGAATACGTTGACTGTGATATGGTGTTATACAGTTTAGCCACCCTGTTAGTACCATTGCAGGTTGAAATGTTTATAATGTGCATATATAAGTATATACATGTATATGTGTATATTAATGTTATTCAGGAAATCTGTATAGTATGGCCTAATGTGAATCTGAGATTGCGCTGTATGTTAATGGATGATGGAAAAAAATATAATTTTGTGTGATGTTTAAGTAAGACATCTAACTCTCTGTACTTTGTGTGCAGACTGTTTTTTTTTGGATTTGATTCCGTTCCGAATTCAGTATTTTTTGACCAAGGAAGATCGCTTGTTTCACAGAGTCGCCCCCTCTGCGTTGAACTGCGCAATGTAACAAGTTTTTTGCAACTGGAGATTTTTTTCTTTCCCAGCGCTTTGTGAAGACATCCTCAAGTGTTGCAACGGGGATTGCTATAAATGGCAACGCCCCTGCAAAGGTCGGGAGTGGCATCCACCTCCCCAGTGGACACGGGGATCTCCAGCATGCTGCTGTTGCAGCAGAGGCAGGGTCCGAGTGGGCGGCAGTTTGGAAAAAGATTGCAGCTCTCGAACACAAGGTGGGCCGTTTCCGGTCTGAGATCTCCGTGCTTGCTGGTGCCCTGACTGACCCACATATATCCCGGAGCAGTTCGGAGACCACTGGGACTCCTTTTGTAGTCCCCACTTCAGCTCCAAGCTGTTTCCTGCCCCCTCCTCCTCCTCCGCCTGCTAATATCCAGGGCCCGAAGCAGAAGAGGAGTCATCCTCAGGGAAGTGGCACAGGACCCACCAATGGCCCCAACATGGTGGATGTTCTGGCGGAGCTGCCGCACATTAAACTGCGCCCAGTGCTGAGGTCGCCAGGTGGGACGCCAGTGACCAGGAGGGGACTGACGCAGGGGACGCCCATGCCCTCAGAGGACTTTGCTGCCATTTTAGCAGAGGCTCTGAAGAAAAAGTTCAAGCATCAGAACCACTCTGATGAGTAGGAGCAGCAGTCCTCTGAGGCCTTTAAACCTTTTTTACTTAAACTTTTTTTACTTAAATTTTTTATACTTATAACATTTTTATACTTATAACATTTTTATACTTATAACATTTTTATACTTATATCATTTTTATACTTAAGATTTTTATACTTATATACTTTATATACTTAAACTTTATATACTTATACTTTGTGTACTGAGTCTATATACTTATTAATAAATAATATATTTATATCACTATTATTTTTAAAAGAGTTGCTGATTTTGTAATACTGCTGCAGCATTCTCCACATGCTAATCACTGCCCCACATCGAATTGGCACTTTGATCAGCCACGAATCACTTCACTACCCCCTGTTGAATGTTGCATCGTATGTTGATAGATATCTCGTAGTAGTAAGTACTTCATTATTAGGCTGCACAATATTGGAAAAGATCTATTTCTGCAATGAGTATTGCAGTATTTATTTAAATTGAAAATGCTTAAAACAGATCAATTTCTCACAAACACATCTATTCATGAGTGATTTGGCCCATATTGGAGATAAAGTCATGGATGAAGCAAAATTTCCTGCAGCTGAACAGCTCTAAAACTGAAGCTATGTTAGTAGGCACCCCACACCAGGTTAGGGCCTCTAACATCACCAGTATTACCTGGTGAAGATATCCCATTGTCAACATCTGTTATAAACCTTGGGGTTAAAATGGACACTCATTTGTCGTATGAGGCTCATGTCAAACATCTGTGTAAAACATCTTATTTCCACCTCAGGAATATAGCAAAACTGTATCATTACATCTTTTGAAAACTCCTAAGACTAAACTTCAGTGCATGGGAGATCGAGCCTTTTGCGCAGCTGCACCTAGACTGTGGAATGCTCTTCCTGAGTATCTGAGGACGCCACAGACTGTTGATGCTTTTAAATCTGGTATTAAAACTTATCTTTTTAACAGAGCTATTCGGGTCGAATTAATTTTGTAGCACTTTGAGATTTGCTTTCAAATATAAAGTGCATTATAAATTAAATGTATTATTATTATTATTATTATTTAAACGGCAAGGATGAAAATGATTAGGATTAGCTCTTGCCAAAATAGGGCTTGTAAACTTTTGTGGTACTCAGAATTAACCCAAACAACTATGACTCTATAATCCTCTATAATCACTCTCACTCTGTCACACTTGAATCAAACTCCAGACCTCGCATGTAATGAGCAAAATTTTCTTCTTTATTCAGCAATCCAGCATAGTGTTCCAGCCACACTCGGGGACAATGCGCAATGCACCCCGCACTCAGAAATCAGCAGGTTAATATACTATAAGACGAATTCCCCTATATGGACTTCTAAGTCCTGATTGGTTACCAAACATCTGTAAACCAGGTGTCTTAAAATGGATGAGAGAGGGATATAGGGCTCTCGAAGGAACAAACAGGCACGATTAGGTTCACTCAAATACACTTTAATAAGTAATACAAAATGATCTCACATTAACACCAATACTGAGCTATCATATTGAAGGCAATGCAAAATAACTCGTACTACAACGGATATCAAATAATATATATCTTATAGCTAATAGTATTAGGTGCAAAGGTATGAATATATATAGAAAAGAAGCAATAATACATAAAAGAAGCAAGGAAACATAAGTTACGAAATATTATCACAAGTGGCGATAATTTACTCGCAACAATCAATGGAAAGCATAAGCAGTTGCAAAGCTATTTACACTCGGACGTGCTATCATCACCCACCTTCATGGACTGGGGAGCCCTTTCAGTCCTGGCAGGAGACCAACACGTGAGTTCCGAGAAAGTGCCGGGCGATGCGCGCTCTATCCCACGGCTGAACTCCGGTCAGTACTGGGATCTCCCCCTTCCTTTATACTAAATTTAGAGTTGCGTGTGGGCAGGGGGTAAGCTGGCCAGGCTCACCCCTTCCCCCCAGGCAATATATGGTGCTCCAATTCCCCCTTTTGTCCGAGTGATTCTGCTTACGATAATACAATACAATGGGCGTCCTGGCGCCAGGTGACTTTGCGCAACGCCTCCCTGTTCCCCCCTACAGGCAATATAGGGTGCTGTATACCAACCCCCCACCCTATCTCCCGAAACCAAGATAAGCATCCTGGCTTCTTTTATGAGCCCAAGTTATTTATGGTAAAGTTAGGTTTTACAGGGGATCGTTAAATAACGTGTTCGTGCAGTCTAGTGACATTTGGGGTGAATCATGGACGATTGATCTGAATTTCAGGACGATCAGTCCACACGCGATCGGAATTAATCCACAATTACAACTTTCCAGAATATTATAGTAAAGTTAATTCCATGTCACGTGGGTGACGTAATCGTCCGCAAATTCATCCTAATACACCAGGTTTCAAACATACAACAAACATAATACGCCACCTCTATTGGTCTACTTCAAGGATGTTCAACTTCCAATCCTCGTTAGGCCTAGGCCTCCTATGAGTCCCACACATAAGCCTGTCTATCCAGCCTAGGAAGGAGGGCAAAAACCCTAAACATTAGGGAAATTCCACTCCCAACCCAGCAAAAAGATGCAACCCCCCCTTCGGTGTCCATGGCTGGCATGGCTCACAACGCTATCAGTAAGGGAAACCCCAACCCTATATTACCTAAATAAAGACTTCAGCGTAAACATATACAACCCTTATGGGTACATAACTTGCTTGTGTGTTCAAATGCTACCATACAACAAACTGCGTCTAGCATAGTATAGCAGCTACATTTCAAGGCTTCCTGCAGGCCCCCTTTCTCCCCCCGGCGATGTTCCCTTCAGCCCAGTTCTCCAAGGTCTGTGGCCTGCAAAGCTGGTTCCGTGCAGGTGGCTGTGAGGCAAGGACACACGGCACCATCCCCAAAACAACAAAACCTGAGACACAAGAACAATCCCACAATGCCTCCCAACCCTGGCCTACCATCACTTTAAATTTCCCTTCCACACTTTGAACTAATGTTAAACATACACTACATAATCCTGAAAAGGAGTGGTCACTAAAATTAAACAGCTCGCAGATCTTCACAATGCAAGAAATGCAAAGATGGAGAAAGCGAAGAACAGTTCACAGCCGGCTGGGCACATTGTCATCATCAAAGATTTTAGGCATGTTTATTTATATAGCACAATTCGGGCACAAGGCAATTCAAAGTGCTTTACAAAGACAAGGATACAATCAAATTAAAATGTCAAAATCACATTTCAAAGATAAGTAAAAGAAATAATAATGAAAATAAATAATTTTATTAATCAATTACAATGAACACATAATAATAAGAAAAAGCCAAAATAAATAAATAGCTAACTGAAAAGACGTCACATTTTAATGACAGAAAATGACTGGTGCTGCACTAGGAAACTCTGACCATGCAACAATTCATCTAATTCCAGCATACAGACAAAATCTGAAAACTGCTAAACCTGTCGTTACTAGAGTGAAACACTGGAGATGTGGAGCTGTAGAGCAATTAAAATCATGCTTTGACTCGACAGACTGGAATGTTTTCAAAACTGCTATTAACAGCGTGGATGAATACACGGACACCGTAACATGGCACATAAGCTTCTGCGAGGACTCTCGCATTCCCAAAAAGTCTGTTGTCAGCTATAATAATGACGAACCATGGTTTACAACTGAACTCAGGCAGCTTCATAAAACAAAAGATGAAGCTTACAGGAGTGGTGACAAAAACCTGTTCAAATTCTACTGCGGGTTTGAAAAGCCACATTCGCGCATCATACAGCCCTCACCTTTTCAATGGCCTTCTTCACACCTGGGTACCTTCACACCTCGCCTACACTATACCCAGCTCACCCCCCCCCCCCCCACGTCCAGCCACCTCCCCAGGAGAATCAACGACAGAGATGTAAACAAGATCTTCAGTAGCCAGAATACAAGGAAAGCTCCTGGTTCAGACTCTGTCTCCCCAGCCACTCTGAAGCACTGTGCAGATCAATAGTCACCTGTCTTCACAGATATTTTCAACCAGTCACTGAACCAGTCAGTGACTACAGACTGGTGGCTCTCACATCGGTGGTAATGAAGGCTTTTGAGAGACTTGTGCTGTCATACCTTAAAACCATCACAGACCTATCGCTTGACCCCAGGCTACAGTCTGCCTACAGAACCAACAGACCTGTGGACGATGCAGTTAACACTGGACTCCATTTCTTGCTCCGACACTTGGAGTGCCCTGAGACATATGTTAGGATTCTGTTTGTGGACTTTAGCTTTGCATTTAATACTATTCTATCGGAGCTAATGCGGAATGAACTCTCACAACTGTCCGTGCCTGATCCAAAATAACATGTTATAACCACGATGGCCCAGTTTTACGCTACAATCATTGAATCCATCCTCACCTCCTCCATCACAGCCTGGTTTGGATCAGCCACTGAACGAGACAAGGCCAGACTGCAACAGATCATTCACTCAGCAGAGCGAATAATCGGCAGTAACCTGCCTACCCTCCAGACACTGTACATCACCAGAACCAGGAAACGGGCATACAAAATCTTTGAGGACCCATCTCACCCTGCTCACCACATCTTTCAAGCCTTACCCTCCAGGAGAAGACTCATGGCAATCAGAACCAAGACCACAAGACATGCCAAGAGCTTCTCCCCTCAGGTAGTCTCTCTCATTAACCAAACCAGTCTCTGAATGGACGTTCAATTAATCGTCAGCTGCAGTGAAATATCCACCAGCATAACCAGTGAACAACTGATAAACTTCCTCTATGATCATATTCTGCACTCTTGCACATTATGCACACATACTGCAAACTCTGTATACATATTGCACTCTTGCACATATAGTTGACTTGGCTGCTACTTAATAACGGCACCATTTAAGAGCCCTTTAAATTATTATACCATTTATGTAGTTTATATTCATACTACAATTATTACTATGTACACACATATATAAATATCATAATACCATCATTACTGCCATTAATAAACTTAATTATCATATAATTATCATATTACCAAATTGCCAGTCTATTGTCTATTACGTTTTTGCATATGTCTTTGCTAAATGATGTATGTTCTTTGTAATGTCATATAAAAGCACCACCAAGGCAAATTCCTTGTATGGAAACATATATGGATTCCGATTCTACATCCTTCATCAGGACTAGAAAACTTCCATCCAGCGTTGCATTTCACTTTGACGCTGTCGCTTTTGAAACACTTTTCTGTGATCTAGCTCTTGTTTTGGTCGTCGGCTATCATCCAACAAAAGGTTCATTTCAGCTCTCCTAATCTGACATAAACCACACTCACAAACACTTTCGGGTTATTGTGTCACCGGGAAGGGATGGACTCCGGTAGGGATGGGTTTCCAGCATTTCCTATCCTGGCTGTTCTCTTTAGGGACAAACACAGGAATGGAGTCTAGTGATCACACCGGAACCTGACTTACCTGAACGGAGATGTACGGAGCAGACTCTCATATGCGAGGGGATGCTCTGGAATGCAAGGTCTTTACGCCCCACCGCTATAAGCTACGCCATCCGACGCCATTTCGTCAACTCTTCCACTTTTGCTTGTCTTTTCCAATCCAGAAAAGAGAAGAAACGTATACCGGTCCTGAAGACCGAAGAGAGACCCGAGTCGATATGGGGCCGCCGCTTAGCGGGTCGCCGTTAGCCGGGCCTCTGTGACGCCCCCGCTCAGAGTAGAATGCCCAGGGACGTCGCAGCCACCGGCGTCCTCCCTGTCCTCCTGTCCTCTCAAGAAACAGCAATCATTTAAACAAACATGAGGGAAAATTCAAAAGGCAAAGATGACGTCATGCCTTACCTCAGCACAGCTGCCCACCGCACAAACGACAGCGTGTCACCTTATTTAAAAAAAAAAAGAAAAAAGAAAAACGGCGGGAAATGGGGGCCGCGCACGGACAGGGCCCCTCCCTCACAGCACATGCGGCTAATTAGCTGGCCATCCAGAGGCACTCAGTCTATTAGTCACCCATTCAGTCAGTCAGTTCTGACTTTCAGCAACAGTGGGCAGTAGAGGTGCACCGTTCCCGGAAGCACTGCAATACCGGGTCGATGCCTGGAGGAGATGGGGCAAGCCCCACTTCCGGCTCCCTGTTCCAAAAATCCGTTTAATATGTGGTCCCCTCCATGGGGGACGTATCAAAATGACCTTTTCATACCAAAACAAAATGTAAATCAGCTCAAATACATGAATAATAAATATTATGCTTGTACTACTTACATTAACACATAATCACAATCTATAAGGCTGAAACATTCCCACACTATGCAAATCATGCCAACACAGTACAATAAGACTTTCAAAGATAATATTAAACAAATAGAACTACCCACAGAGTGTTCCAAAGTGCATTTTGCAATGTCTATACTTTGAATGTCAAATTACAAACTTCACATAAATCTGACATATTTACAAAGTACACAAAGATTAAGATGAGTTTGTTGCCAAACCAAATATATAAGAAATAATTTATTTGCCAGGAATTAAGTTTATGATATTGAATGAAATGTGTGAGCATGCCCCAGTTAGTGAAAGTGTGTCCCCTACCCCAAGACTCCAGAGGGTTAAAAAGGAACACATCCGCAGACTTCCAAGCTCTGCACTAGGGCTGAACGATATTCTGTTTTGACATCGACATCACGATGTGCGCGTGAGCGATAGTCACATCGCCGGAACATACGATGTGAAGGGTAGAAGCCCATTGTGTATTAAGAGAACGGTAGCACAGTAAACACGAGTTTGTTGTATGGCTTGTTGCTGGGGTGACATGCACGTTCCGCGTGCCTGCACAGTGATTGGTTCACTGTGTTGCTGCTCACCGCTCACAGCCAACATTCACTGCTAAAAATGTGCGAAAAAGAAAGTCGAAATCAGCTATTTGGGACTATTTCGGCTACAAAAAGGAGGATGTTGACCAAAAAGAGGTACTTTGCATGGAGTGTCATAAAGTTGTGGCCACAAAACATGGAAACACCACCAATTTGTCTGATCACTTAAAACGGCACCACAAAGCTCTTTACGACGAATACAAAGCCAAATCTGGATGTCAACCAAAACAAACAAATATTTGTGATGCCTTTGCCAGTGTGACACCTTACCAGAAAGGCTCTCAACGACAGAAAGAAATAACAGACGCAATAACGTTTCATATCGCTAAAGATATGTTGCCATTAAATACCGTCGCCAAAGAGGGATTTAAGAAAATGATCCGAACGCTTGACAGGCGGTATGTTATACCATCCCGCACATATTTTTCCCAAGTTGCAATAAAAGAGCTGTATGAAAAATGCAAATATAAGATTTAAGCAGAACTGTCGCACGTGGAATACTATGCAACTACAACAGACTTGTGGTCCAGCAGGACAACGGAGCCCTACATGAGTCTGACGGTCCATTTCATCACAGAGGACTTCGAGCTAAAAAGTCGCTGTTTGCAGACGGCATTTTTCCCGGAAAGTCATACAGCCGAGAATGTCGCAGAGGCCCTGAGAGAAGCGGTGTCCGCTTGGGGCTTAGATGAGACACGTCAAGTCTGTATAACAACAGATAATGCAGCGAACATGGTGAAAGCTGCCGATCTGAACAAGTGGACCAGGCTACAGTGCTTCGGCCACAGACTGCATCTTGCAGTTGGTGAGTAATGACCATGATCTTTATCCAAAATAAAAATAAATTTTTACTGAGCTGTTTTAATTAATAACCTGTCCTGAAACTGACAAAACTTGTAAAATGAATTTGTTGCATGTGTGTACGTAGAGCTTTAAAACGTAAGAAAAAATACAGACACTAAACATTTAATTTTAAACAAAAAATTGTTTTATGAGCACATTTGAGGAGCTCTTTTCCAAAACGCGATAACTCCATTTCAATAGTTTTCAGGGAAATTAATTGTTTTACCTAGACCCACACATTTTGTGAATATTCAATTTATCCTGTTAAAATGTTTTTTGCTTAGTCTGAACATGTTGAATAATGATTATTAAATCAAACAACTATATTGTTGTTGATAAATTCAAAGTAATTTTTTTTTTCTTTTCAAAACGCTATAAATCCATCCATTTTTCCCAAAAATTGATGGTTGTCTTTTTTTAAAAGTCTTTTGTCTTTTATTTTTCATGTTCGCAGTTATTAATAAACAATTAAAATGTCTCATTGCAATATTTTACATATTCCTAATCATTACTTTTGCTGGTTCTTTGTGACAGCTTTTAGGTGCCGTTTACATGAACGCGTCCTGCATCAGCACCGAAAACTTAGAGAGAGAGAGAGAGAGAGAGAATAAGATTTTTTTACTTATTTTGAGGAATTATAGCCTAATGAACAAACATCTGTTAAGAGCGCAGCCACGTTGGATTGCGAGAACGTTCACTAGGTTAAAATTAAGTTCGGCGCTTATTGGGGTTTGGAAAGAAACTGTATCTTGCAGTACATTTTAAACAAGGAAATTATTATTGGCGTTTATCGCGTTTTGGAAAAGAGCTCTTCATTTATTGTTTGAAATAAAGCAGTGTGCTTCAATAATTAAAGTTCGCAATGTTTTGTTTGTTTTCTCCGCTTAGAAAATGCAGTGAAAAAGGATGGCCGCAATGATCGTGCTATAGGAGTCTGCAAGAAGCTGGTGAGCCACTTCTCTCACAGCTGGAAGGCCAGCGATGCCCTGGCAAAAGTCCAGAAGGAACTCAATCTACCATCACATTGTCTCATCTCAGAATGCCAAACAAGATGGGGTTCCAGACAGATGATGATCAGCAGGATATTAGAGCAGCAGCAGGCTTTAACTCAGGTCCTGTCTGCAGACAAGAAGCTGCGGCATCTAATTCCAACCTGGCAAGATACAGATGTGCTGGAGTCTGTAAGCAAGTCACTGGGCCCAATGCTGGATTTCACTGATGCACTTTCAGGCGATGAATACGTCAGTGTCTCCTTTGTAAAGCCAGTTCTTCAGCTCTTCAACACTTCACTACTGGAAATGCGAGAGGAAGACACAGACCTGACCAAGAACATAAAGATGAAGATGCTGGACTACCTCAATGAGAAAAACGAAGATGATGATACTCAGAAGCTGCTAGATATGGCATCTTTTTTGGACCCCCGGTTCAAGATGGACTTCATCAGTGCAGACAAGAAGACCCAATTTAAGGCCAGAGTGGTATCACAGATGATGGAATGCCAGGAGAAATCAAGCTGCAGCACTGACGTGGAGCCCAACGTTACCAGTGCACCCCAGGCAAAGAAAGCAAAGAAGTCATTGGGAAGCTTCTTTAAACAGAGAGAAACTGAAACAAAGGGTGATTCCTCTCTGACCCTAAAGGATGCTTTGGAAGCAGAGTTAAACACTTACCTGCTAACACCTCCAATAGACAAAGAGGAGGATCCACTTGCATGGTGGAAAGTACACAAACTAAGCTTTCCTCATCTCGCCAGACTTGCCCGCAAATACCTGTGTATTCCTGCGACAAGCTCGCCGTCAGAGAGACTTTTCAGTACTAGTGGCAACATCGTCACTTGCCAACGAACCTGTTTCAAGCCTGCAAAGGTTGATAGACTTGTATTCTTAGCTGGAAACCTTGAGTAAGCAAAGCATACAGCATACATAAGCATGCATGATCTTGATCATGCTAAATAATACTCAGTTTAGAGGTTTTATTTCATTTTGTTTAGCCATGATTATGATGATGACCAACACGGTTTTACTTTGGCACTTTTGCTAAGAAAAGTTGACTTAAAAACAAAAGATTGTGAACCAAAATGCTTATAAGTTGTTTTATAAGAAAATATATATTTAAGTTATGTTATGAACCAATCAGGGGGGTTGGTGTTGCAAAGCTGCTGTTTAAATGTGTTCAGCTTTTCTGTTTACAGGAATATGTTCTCTAATCTGTTTAGAAGATTTAATACAAAATATATAAAAATTTTATTTCATTTAGTTTATTTCATATATTTAGCCATGATTATAATGACCAACACCAACACTGTTTTACTTTGGCACTTTGGCTAAGAAAAGTCGACTTAAAAGATTGTGAACCAAAATGCTTATAAGTTGTTTTATAAAAAATATATTTATTTTAAGTTATATTGTTGTAAATCAATCAGGGGGGTTGGTGTAAAGCTGCTGTTTTATTTAAAAATGTGTTCTGCTTTTGTGTTTACAGAAATGTTCGAATTTTGGAATAAAATATTAAGTAACCTTTTTGTCACTTGTAATGAAGCTTGCTTATTAGTGAAATTATTAATATGTAATTATTGGTAATTATTGACTTTAGCCTGGATTGATGGCTCTCAATATCGCAATATATATCGTTTGGAAAAAAATATCGCAATGTAATTTTTTTCCAATATCGTGCAGCCCTACTCTGCACAAGGGTCGGGCTAAAACGGCATCATACACCTTCCCAAGACACATAAAATCAGTAAGCTTGGGAATGAAATAGGTTAATCGCACAATAAACAGCACAACAGATCAAATAAAATGCTAATAAATGTTAATAATGTTAATATTGATGAATAAGTGCTACAGTGATCAACCAAAACAGTGCTCAGTAAAATCTTTACGTGCCATTAAATAAAATCCATACCAAATAAAACACACACACAGAAAAACAAAGCACACTTACCTAAAACCCGATGTGTCCTCTGTGTGCTTCAGGAAAGTGCATCACGTCAACCCTGTAGGATGGAGTGTCACCACCTAGACGTACCGGGGCAGCTTTCGCCTAGGATCAAGGCAGTTGGATGGATGTCAACTTACCTCTGGGGGTAGGTCGTTTAGGTAGATGGCTGCTTCCTTCTGGGGGCTGGGGGTTTGGGTGAATGTCAGCTTACTTCTGTGATCAGGGTCTTTGGGTGAAAGTGAGCTTACCTCTGGGGTCAGGGGGTTGAGTTGAAAGCAGCTTGCCTCTGGGGTTGGAACATTTGGGTGGATGTGAGCTTACATGAGGGGCCTGCATTTTTGGGTGGACAGCAGTTTGCCTCTGAGATCGTCTGCCGCCGCCCCCCAACTTTCACAGCCAGGACCCCCTCCCTTCCCTAAGGTAGAATAATTCAGACATCCCAACCTGCAAAAACTCAGTTCAGGGAGGTGCCCCCAACCGCCCGACAAGGAGTGAGATGTACAGTAACTTCAACAAACTTGATTTCACAGTTTAATTTCTTCATTAATTTCCTCTAGTCAGCGCACTAAATTACGAAGGTCAATATTATGTATTATTTTGACAATAATATAAGTAGATTATTTTACCATTTATGCAAATTCCTTAATTATATCCCATTGCTTCTTTACAAAAGTCTTCAAGGAGTCTTTCATGACAGCATTGGCAACTAACCAAGTGTCTAACTAGTGTTGACCTGAATAATACAGCACATGAAATGACACTTGTTAAACTCACCTCAACATGCATTTTACAGTCGTTTAAACCGTCATGAGCAATGCTGAAATTACGGTGGCCCCTAGAGACAAAACACACACAAAAGAAAAAGCAGAAACAAAATGAAAATGCGCAGCAAATTAAAAAAACACACAAAAGAAAAAGCAGAAACAAAATGAAAATGCGCAGCAAATTAAAAAAACACACGCAAAAGAAAAAGCAGAAACAAAATGAAAATGCGCAGCAAGTTAAAAAAACACACGCAAAAGAAAAAGCAGAAACAAAATGAAAATGCGCTGCAAATGAAAAAACACACACAAAAGAAAAAGCAGAAACAAAATGAAAATGCGCAGCAAGTTAAAAAAACACACGCAAAAGAAAAAGCAGAAACAAAATGAAAATGCGCAGCAAGTTAAAAAAACACACGCAAAAGAAAAAGCAGAAACAAAATGAAAATGCGCTGCAAATGAAAAAACACACACAAAAGAAAAAGCAGAAACAAAATGAAAATGCGCAGCAAATTAAAAAAACACACGCAAAAGAAAAAGCAGAAACAAAATGAAAATGCGCAGCAAGTTAAAAAAACACACGCAAAAGAAAAAGCAGAAACAAAATGAAAATGCGCTGCAAATGAAAAAACACACACAAAAGAAAAAGCAGAAACAAAATGAAAATGCGCAGCAAGTTAAAAAAACACACGCAAAAGAAAAAGCAGAAACAAAATGAAAATGCGCTGCAAATGAAAAAACACACACAAAAGAAAAAGCAGAAACAAAATGAAAATGCGCAGCAAGTTAAAAAAACACACGCAAAAGAAAAAGCAGAAACAAAATGAAAATGCGCAGCAAGTTAAAAAAACACACGCAAAAGAAAAAGCAGAAACAAAATGAAAATGCGCAGCAAGTAGACAATCCCAAACCGGAAGTGCTCCACCACCCTAGGGGGCGCGGTGAGCTCATGTGGCACAGTCGCTACACAGTAGTGATGGGAAGTTCGACTGAATTAACTGATTTGATTCTTTCGAGCTGTCCGTTGTAATGAATCGATTCTAAAATCGATTCTGTGATTCACTTTTTTTTCCGTCTTTTTTGCGCCTGACCGTATGAGTCAACGAATCATGGGATCGGATAATAAATCAAACGGTGTATCAAGGTTACGTTATTTGACTGAAAGATGGGGCTGGTGTTCAACAAAAATGTTCAGCTTGACTATTCACAATAAAAAAAACAATATATAAAAAGCAGAAAGGGTGTCGATGTTGAATAAACACGCGTGTATATATAGTTCTTATTTTCTTGACTTTAGCCAAATTCATGTGCATGAGTATCAAGGACTACATCACAGTTAACAACAATTGAAATATTACCAATACAATCACACATACACATACAATGAGCATGAGAAAACTTGCATACGTTGTTGTGTAAACGTCAAAGTTAATAAATATATTTGGTTTTTGATGAAAGACATATGGTTTTATTATGCAGAAATGCAATAATTTACTGTTGTGATAAATGAACACAGGGCTGCCAACTCTCACGCATCTGGCGTGACACTCACGCTTTCGGATTCTCACGCTCGTGCAAGAAATCTTACTGCAAATTTATATTATTACATTATAAACCTAAAATTAGCTGCAGCAAAAGCGTTGGGGTAGTTTGCAAACCCTACAGACCATTTACAAGGGAATAAAACTGTCACAAAGGTGTAAATGCGTGTGCGGACTTGTCTGAAATGGAAAATCTCTGGCCAACCGGCTGACCAAAGTTGACAGCCCTGTGAACAGCTGCGTTAATTTTATTCCTTTCAACAGCGTAACTGCATTTCCGCAGCAAATGCCGCGAGGCGGCGAGGGCTCTTGGGATCGGTTCGCAAACCATTCGTTTTAGTCACCGACCGAGTGTCCGAAAACCGTAAGTTCGATTTGTTCATCGAACGGACTCTCGGACACTCCGTCGGCAAGTCAAACGGATGGTTTGCGAACCGATCCCAAGAGCCATTGCGGCGTTCACAACAGTAAATTATTGCATTTCTGCATAATAAAACCATATGTCTTTCATCAAAAGCCAAAGATATTTATTAACTTTGACGTTTACACAACAACGTATGCAAGTTTACTCATGCTCATTGTATGTGTGTGTGATTGTATTGGTAATATTGCAGTTGTTAACTGTGATGTAGTCCTTGATACTCATGCACATGAATTTGGCTAAAGTCAAGAAAATAAGAACTATATATACACGCGTGTTTATTCAACATCGACACCCTTTCTGCTTTTTATATATTGTTTTTTTTATTGTGAATAGTCAAGCTGAACATTTTTGTTGAACACCAGCCCCATCTTTCAGTCAAATAACGTAACCTTGATACACCGTTTGATTTATTATCCGATCCCATGATTCGTTGACTCATACGGTCAGGCGCAAAAAAGACGGAAAAAAAAGTGAATCACAGAATCGATTTTAGAATCGATTCATTACAACGGACAGCTCGAAAGAATCAAATCAGTTAATTCAGTCGAACTTCCCATCACTACTGTGTAGCGACTGTGCCACATGAGCTCACCGCGCCCCCTAGGGTGGTGGAGCACTTCCAGTTTGGGATTGTCTACTTGCTGCGCATTTTCATTTTGTTTCTGCTTTTTCTTTTGCGTGTGTTTTTTTAACTTGCTGCGCATTTTCATTTTGTTTCTGCTTTTTCTTTTGCGTGTGTTTTTTTAACTTGCTGCGCATTTTCATTTTGTTTCTGCTTTTTCTTTTGTGTGTGTTTTTTCATTTGCAGCGCATTTTCATTTTGTTTCTGCTTTTTCTTTTGCGTGTGTTTTTTTAACTTGCTGCGCATTTTCATTTTGTTTCTGCTTTTTCTTTTGCGTGTGTTTTTTTAATTTGCTGCGCATTTTCATTTTGTTTCTGCTTTTTCTTTTGTGTGTGTTTTTTCATTTGCAGCGCATTTTCATTTTGTTTCTGCTTTTTCTTTTGCGTGTGTTTTTTTTAACTTGCTGCGCATTTTCATTTTGTTTCTGCTTTTTCTTTTGCGTGTGTTTTTTTAATTTGCTGCGCATTTTCATTTTGTTTCTGCTTTTTCTTTTGTGTGTTTTTTTAATTTGCTGCGCATTTTCATTTTGTTTCTGCTTTTTCTTTTGCGTGTGTTTTTTTAATTTGCTGCGCATTTTCATTTTGTTTCTGCTTTTTCTTTTGTGTGTGTTTTTTCATTTGCAGCGCATTTTCATTTTGTTTCTGCTTTTTCTTTTGCGTGTGTTTTTTTAACTTGCTGCGCATTTTCATTTTGTTTCTGCTTTTTCTTTTGCGTGTGTTTTTTTAATTTGCTGCGCATTTTCATTTTGTTTCTGCTTTTTCTTTTGTGTGTTTTTTTAATTTGCTGCGCATTTTCATTTTGTTTCTGCTTTTTCTTTTGTGTGTGTTTTGTCTCTAGGGGCCACCGTAATACGAGCATTGCTCATAACGGTTTAAACGACTGTAAAATGCATGTTGAGGTGAGTTTAACAAGTGTCATTTCATGTGCTGTATTATTCAGGTCAACACTAGTTAGACACTTGGTTAGTTGCCAATGCTGTCATGAAAGACTCCTTGAAGACTTTTGTAAAGAAGCAATGGGATATAATTAAGGAATTTGCATAAATGGTAAAATAATCTACTTATATTATTGTCAAAATAATACATAATATTGACCTTCGTAATTTAGTGCGCTGACTAGAGGAAATTAATGAAGAAATTAAACTGTGAAATCAAGTTTGTTGAAGTTACTGTACATCTCACTCCTTGTCGGGCGGTTGGGGGCACCTCCCTGAACTGAGTTTTTGCAGGTTGGGATGTCTGAATTATTCTACCTTAGGGAAGGGAGGGGGTCCTGGCTGTGAAAGTTGGGGGGCGGCGGCAGACGATCTCAGAGGCAAACTGCTGTCCACCCAAAAATGCAGGCCCCTCATGTAAGCTCACATCCACCCAAATGTTCCAACCCCAGAGGCAAGCTGCTTTCAACTCAACCCCCTGACCCCAGAGGTAAGCTCACTTTCACCCAAAGACCCTGATCACAGAAGTAAGCTGACATTCACCCAAACCCCCAGCCCCCAGAAGGAAGCAGCCATCTACCTAAACGACCTACCCCCAGAGGTAAGTTGACATCCATCCAACTGCCTTGATCCTAGGCGAAAGCTGCCCCGGTACGTCTAGGTGGTGACACTCCATCCTACAGGGTTGACGTGATGCACTTTCCTGAAGCACACAGAGGACACATCGGGTTTTAGGTAAGTGTGCTTTGTTTTTCTGTGTGTGTGTTTTATTTGGTATGGATTTTATTTAATGGCACGTAAAGATTTTACTGAGCACTGTTTTGGTTGATCACTGTAGCACTTATTCATCAATATTAACATTATTAACATTTATTAGCATTTTATTTGATCTGTTGTGCTGTTTATTGTGCGATTAACCTATTTCATTCCCAAGCTTACTGATTTTATGTGTCTTGGGAAGGTGTATGATGCCGTTTTAGCCCGACCCTTGTGCAGAGTAGGGCTGCACGATATTGGAAAAAAATTACATTGCGATATTTTTTTCCAAACGATATATATTGCGATATTGAGAGCCATCAATCCAGGCTAAAGTCAATAATTACCAATAATTACATATTAATAATTTCACTAATAAGCAAGCTTCATTACAAGTGACAAAAAGGTTACTTAATATTTTATTCCAAAATTAGAACATTTCTGTAAACACAAAAGCAGAACACATTTTTAAATAAAACAGCAGCTTTACACCAACCCCCCTGATTGATTTACAACAATATAACTTAAAATAAATATATTTTTTATAAAACAACTTATAAGCATTTTGGTTCACAATCTTTTAAGTCGACTTTTCTTAGCCAAAGTGCCAAAGTAAAACAGTGTTGGTGTTGGTCATTATAATCATGGCTAAATATATGAAATAAACTAAATGAAATAAAATTTTTATATATTTTGTATTAAATCTTCTAAACAGATTAGAGAACATATTCCTGTAAACAGAAAAGCTGAACACATTTAAACAGCAGCTTTGCAACACCAACCCCCCTGATTGGTTCATAACATAACTTAAATATATATTTTCTTATAAAACAACTTATAAGCATTTTGGTTCACAATCTTTTGTTTTTAAGTCAACTTTTCTTAGCAAAAGTGCCAAAGTAAAACCGTGTTGGTCATCATCATAATCATGGCTAAACAAAATGAAATAAAACCTCTAAACTGAGTATTATTTAGCATGATCAAGATCATGCATGCTTATGTATGCTGTATGCTTTGCTTACTCAAGGTTTCCAGCTAAGAATACAAGTCTATCAACCTTTGCAGGCTTGAAACAGGTTCGTTGGCAAGTGACGATGTTGCCACTAGTACTGAAAAGTCTCTCTGACGGCGAGCTTGTCGCAGGAATACACAGGTATTTGCGGGCAAGTCTGGCGAGATGAGGAAAGCTTAGTTTGTGTACTTTCCACCATGCAAGTGGATCCTCCTCTTTGTCTATTGGAGGTGTTAGCAGGTAAGTGTTTAACTCTGCTTCCAAAGCATCCTTTAGGGTCAGAGAGGAATCACCCTTTGTTTCAGTTTCTCTCTGTTTAAAGAAGCTTCCCAATGACTTCTTTGCTTTCTTTGCCTGGGGTGCACTGGTAACGTTGGGCTCCACGTCAGTGCTGCAGCTTGATTTCTCCTGGCATTCCATCATCTGTGATACCACTCTGGCCTTAAATTGGGTCTTCTTGTCTGCACTGATGAAGTCCATCTTGAACCGGGGGTCCAAAAAAGATGCCATATCTAGCAGCTTCTGAGTATCATCATCTTCGTTTTTCTCATTGAGGTAGTCCAGCATCTTCATCTTTATGTTCTTGGTCAGGTCTGTGTCTTCCTCTCGCATTTCCAGTAGTGAAGTGTTGAAGAGCTGAAGAACTGGCTTTACAAAGGAGACACTGACGTATTCATCGCCTGAAAGTGCATCAGTGAAATCCAGCATTGGGCCCAGTGACTTGCTTACAGACTCCAGCACATCTGTATCTTGCCAGGTTGGAATTAGATGCCGCAGCTTCTTGTCTGCAGACAGGACCTGAGTTAAAGCCTGCTGCTGCTCTAATATCCTGCTGATCATCATCTGTCTGGAACCCCATCTTGTTTGGCATTCTGAGATGAGACAATGTGATGGTAGATTGAGTTCCTTCTGGACTTTTGCCAGGGCATCGCTGGCCTTCCAGCTGTGAGAGAAGTGGCTCACCAGCTTCTTGCAGACTCCTATAGCACGATCATTGCGGCCATCCTTTTTCACTGCATTTTCTAAGCGGAGAAAACAAACAAAACATTGCGAACTTTAATTATTGAAGCACACTGCTTTATTTCAAACAATAAATGAAGAGCTCTTTTCCAAAACGCGATAAACGCCAATAATAATTTCCTTGTTTAAAATGTACTGCAAGATACAGTTTCTTTCCAAACCCCAATAAGCGCCGAACTTAATTTTAACCTAGTGAACGTTCTCGCAATCCAACGTGGCTGCGCTCTTAACAGATGTTTGTTCATTAGGCTATAATTCCTCAAAATAAGTAAAAAAATCTTATTCTCTCTCTCTCTCTCTCTCTCTCTAAGTTTTCGGTGCTGATGCAGGACGCGTTCATGTAAACGGCACCTAAAAGCTGTCACAAAGAACCAGCAAAAGTAATGATTAGGAATATGTAAAATATTGCAATGAGACATTTTAATTGTTTATTAATAACTGCGAACATGAAAAATAAAAGACAAAAGACTTTTAAAAAAAGACAACCATCAATTTTTGGGAAAAATGGATGGATTTATAGCGTTTTGAAAAGAAAAAAAAAATTACTTTGAATTTATCAACAACAATATAGTTGTTTGATTTAATAATCATTATTCAACATGTTCAGACTAAGCAAAAAACATTTTAACAGGATAAATTGAATATTCACAAAATGTGTGGGTCTAGGTAAAACAATTAATTTCCCTGAAAACTATTGAAATGGAGTTATCGCGTTTTGGAAAAGAGCTCCTCAAATGTGCTCATAAAACTATTTTTTGTTTAAAATTAAATGTTTAGTGTCTGTATTTTTTCTTACGTTTTAAAGCTCTACGTACACACATGCAACAAATTCATTTTACAAGTTTTGTCAGTTTCAGGACAGGTTATTAATTAAAACAGCTCAGTAAAAATTTATTTTTATTTTGGATAAAGATCATGGTCATTACTCACCAACTGCAAGATGCAGTCTGTGGCCGAAGCACTGTAGCCTGGTCCACTTGTTCAGATCGGCAGCTTTCACCATGTTCGCTGCATTATCTGTTGTTATACAGACTTGACGTGTCTCATCTAAGCCCCAAGCGGACACCGCTTCTCTCAGGGCCTCTGCGACATTCTCGGCTGTATGACTTTCCGGGAAAAATGCCGTCTGCAAACAGCGACTTTTTAGCTCGAAGTCCTCTGTGATGAAATGGACCGTCAGACTCATGTAGGGCTCCGTTGTCCTGCTGGACCACAAGTCTGTTGTAGTTGCATAGTATTCCACGTGCGACAGTTCTGCTTAAATCTTATATTTGCATTTTTCATACAGCTCTTTTATTGCAACTTGGGAAAAATATGTGCGGGATGGTATAACATACCGCCTGTCAAGCGTTCGGATCATTTTCTTAAATCCCTCTTTGGCGACGGTATTTAATGGCAACATATCTTTAGCGATATGAAACGTTATTGCGTCTGTTATTTCTTTCTGTCGTTGAGAGCCTTTCTGGTAAGGTGTCACACTGGCAAAGGCATCACAAATATTTGTTTGTTTTGGTTGACATCCAGATTTGGCTTTGTATTCGTCGTAAAGAGCTTTGTGGTGCCGTTTTAAGTGATCAGACAAATTGGTGGTGTTTCCATGTTTTGTGGCCACAACTTTATGACACTCCATGCAAAGTACCTCTTTTTGGTCAACATCCTCCTTTTTGTAGCCGAAATAGTCCCAAATAGCTGATTTCGACTTTCTTTTTCGCACATTTTTAGCAGTGAATGTTGGCTGTGAGCGGTGAGCAGCAACACAGTGAACCAATCACTGTGCAGGCACGCGAAACGTGCATGTCACCCCAGCAACAAGCCATACAACAAACTCGTGTTTACTGTGCTACCGTTCTCTTAATACACAATGGGCTTCTACCCTTCACATCGTATGTTCCGGCGATGTGACTATCGCTCACGCGCACATCGTGATGTCGATGTCAAAACAGAATATCGTTCAGCCCTAGTGCAGAGCTTGGAAGTCTGCGGATGTGTTCCTTTTTAACCCTCTGGAGTCTTGGGGTAGGGGACACACTTTCACTAACTGGGGCATGCTCACACATTTCATTCAATATCATAAACTTAATTCCTGGCAAATAAATTATTTCTTATATATTTGGTTTGGCAACAAACTCATCTTAATCTTTGTGTACTTTGTAAATATGTCAGATTTATGTGAAGTTTGTAATTTGACATTCAAAGTATAGACATTGCAAAATGCACTTTGGAACACTCTGTGGGTAGTTCTATTTGTTTAATATTATCTTTGAAAGTCTTATTGTACTGTGTTGGCATGATTTGCATAGTGTGGGAATGTTTCAGCCTTATAGATTGTGATTATGTGTTAATGTAAGTAGTACAAGCATAATATTTATTATTCATGTATTTGAGCTGATTTACATTTTGTTTTGGTATGAAAAGGTCATTTTGATACGTCCCCCATGGAGGGGACCACATATTAAACGGATTTTTGGAACAGGGAGCCGGAAGTGGGGCTTGCCCCATCTCCTCCAGGCATCGACCCGGTATTGCAGTGCTTCCGGGAACGGTGCACCTCTACTGCCCCCTGTTGTTGAAAGGCAGAACTGACTGACTGAATGGGTGACTAATAGACTGAGTGCCTCTGGATGGCCAACTAATTAGCCGCATGTGGTGTGAGGGAGGGGCCCTGTCCGTGCGCGGCCCCCATTTCCCGCCTTTTTTCTTTTTTTTTAAAGTAAGGTGACACGCTGTCGTTTGTGCGGTGGGCAGCTGTGCTGAGGTAAGGCATGACTTCATCTTTGCCTTTTGAATTTTCCCTCATGTTTGTTTAAATGATTGCTGTTTTTTGAGAGGACAGGAGGACAGGGAGGACGCCGGTGGCTGCGACGCCCCTGGGCATTCTACTCTGAGCGGGGGCGTCACGGAGGCCCGGCTAACGGCGACCCGCTAAGCGGCGGCCCCATATCGACTCGGGTCTCTCTTCGATCTTCAGGACCGGTATACGTTTCTTCTCTTTTCTGGATTGGAAAAGACAAGAGCAAAAGTGGAAGAGTTGACGAAATGGCGTCGGATGGCGTAGCTTCTAGCGGTGGGGCGTAAAGACCTTGCATTCCAGAGCATCGCTGCGCATATGAGAGTCTGCTCCATACATCTCCGTTCAGGTAAGTCAGGTTCCGGTGTGATCACTAGACTCCATTCCTGTGTTTGTCCCTAAAGAGAACAGCCAGGATAGGAAATGCTGGAAACCCATCCCGACCGGAGTCCATCCCTTCCCGGTGACACAGTAACCCGAAAGTGTTTGTGAGTGTGGTTTATGTCAGATTAGGAGAGCTGAAATGAACCTTTTGTTGGATGATAGTCGGCGACCAAAACAAGAGCTAGATCACAGAAAAGTGTTTCAAAAGCGACAGTGTCAAAGTGAAATGCAACGCTGGATGGAAGTTTTCTAGTACTGATGAAGGATGTAGAATCAGAATCCAGATATGTTTCCATACAAGGAATTTGCCTTGGTGGTGCTTTTACATGACATTACAAAGAACATAAGAACATAAGAAATTTACAAACGAGAGGAGGCCATTCGGCCCATCAAGCTCGTTTGGGGAGAACTTAACTAATAGCTCAGAGTTGTTAAAATCTTATCTAGCTCTGATTTAAAGGAACCCAGGGTTTTAGCTTCCGCTACACTAGCAGGAAGACTATTCCATACTCTAACTACACGCTGTGTAAAGAAGTGCTTCCTCAAATTTGTTTTAAAATGTTCTCCCACTAATTTCCACTTATGGCCACGAGTTCTAGTATTTAGAATAATATTGAAATAGTCATTTGGCTGAAGAGCATCCAGACCCGTTAGAATCTTATAGACCTGAATCATATCCCCCCTTAGTCTCCTTTGCTCAAGGCTAAACAGATTCAGTTCCGCTAACCTCTCCTCATAAGACATTCCTCTAAGACCAGGAATCATTCTCGTAGCTCTTCGTTGCACCTTTTCTAAGGCAGCAATGTCCTTCTTGAGGTATGGTGACCAAACCTGCACACAGTATTCTAGGTGGGGTCTTACCAAGGAATTATATAAGTGTATCATCACCTCCCTTGACTTAAACTCCACACACCTAGAGATATAACCCAACATTCTGTTGGCCTTTTTTATTGCTTCCCCACACTGGCGAGAGTTACCCACATTTAGCAAAGACATATGCAGAAAGGTAATAAACAATAGACTGGCAATTGGGTAATATGATAATTATATGATAATTAAGTTTATTAATGGCAGTAATGATGGTATTATGATATTTATATATGTGTGTGTACATAGTAATCACTGTAGTATGAATATAAACTATATAAATGGTATAATAATTTAAAGGGCTCTTAAATGGTGCCGTTATTAAGTAGCAGTCAAGTCAACTATATGTGCAAGAGTGCAATATGTATACAGAGTTTGCAGTATGTGTGCATAATGTGCAAGAGTGCAGAATATAATCGTAGAGGAAGTTTATCAGTTGTTCACTGGTTATGCTGGTGGATATTTCACTGCAGCTGACGATTAATTGAACGTCCATTCAGAGACTGGTTTGGTTAATGAGAGAGACTACCTGAGGGGAGAAGCTCTTGGCATGTCTTGTGGTCTTGGTTCTGATTGCCATGAGTCTTCTCCTGGAGGGTAAGGCTTGAAAGATGTGGTGAGCAGGGTGAGATGGGTCTTCAAAGATTTTGTATGCCCGTTTCCTGGTTCTGGTGATGTACAGTGTCTGGAGGGTAGGCAGGTTACTGCCGATTATTCGCTCTGCTGAGTGAATGATCTGTTGCAGTCTGGCCTTGTCTCGTTCAGTGGCTGATCCAAACCAGGCTGTGATGGAGGAGGTGAGGATGGATTCAATGATTGTAGCGTAAAACTGGGCCATCGTGGTTATAACATGTTATTTTGGATCAGGCACGGACAGTTGTGAGAGTTCATTCCGCATTAGCTCCGATAGAATAGTATTAAATGCAAAGCTAAAGTCCACAAACAGAATCCTAACATATGTCTCAGGGCACTCCAAGTGTCGGAGCAAGAAATGGAGTCCAGTGTTAACTGCATCGTCCACAGGTCTGTTGGTTCTGTAGGCAGACTGTAGCCTGGGGTCAAGCGATAGGTCTGTGATGGTTTTAAGGTATGACAGCACAAGTCTCTCAAAAGCCTTCATTACCACCGATGTGAGAGCCACCAGTCTGTAGTCACTGACTGGTTCAGTGACTGGTTGAAAATATCTGTGAAGACAGGTGACTATTGATCTGCACAGTGCTTCAGAGTGGCTGGGGAGACAGAGTCTGAACCAGGAGCTTTCCTTGTATTCTGGCTACTGAAGATCTTGTTTACATCTCTGTCGTTGATTCTCCTGGGGAGGTGGCTGGACGTGGGGGGGGGGGGGGGGTGAGCTGGGTATAGTGTAGGCGAGGTGTGAAGGTACCCAGGTGTGAAGAAGGCCATTGAAAAGGTGAGGGCTGTATGATGCGCGAATGTGGCTTTTCAAACCCGCAGTAGAATTTGAACAGGTTTTTGTCACCACTCCTGTAAGCTTCATCTTTTGTTTTATGAAGCTGCCTGAGTTCAGTTGTAAACCATGGTTCGTCATTATTATAGCTGACAACAGACTTTTTGGGAATGCGAGAGTCCTCGCAGAAGCTTATGTGCCATGTTACGGTGTCCGTGTATTCATCCACGCTGTTAATAGCAGTTTTGAAAACATTCCAGTCTGTCGAGTCAAAGCATGATTTTAATTGCTCTACAGCTCCACATCTCCAGTGTTTCACTCTAGTAACGACAGGTTTAGCAGTTTTCAGATTTTGTCTGTATGCTGGAATTAGATGAATTGTTGCATGGTCAGAGTTTCCTAGTGCAGCACCAGTCATTTTCTGTCATTAAAATGTGACGTCTTTTCAGTTAGCTATTTATTTATTTTGGCTTTTTCTTATTATTATGTGTTCATTGTAATTGATTAATAAAATTATTTATTTTCATTATTATTTCTTTTACTTATCTTTGAAATGTGATTTTGACATTTTAATTTGATTGTATCCTTGTCTTTGTAAAGCACTTTGAATTGCCTTGTGCCCGAATTGTGCTATATAAATAAACATGCCTAAAATATTTGATGATGACAATGTGCCCAGCCGGCTGTGAACTGTTCTTCGCTTTCTCCATCTTTGCATTTCTTGCATTGTGAAGATCTGCGAGCTGTTTAATTTTAGTGACCACTCCTTTTCAGGATTATGTAGTGTATGTTTAACATTAGTTCAAAGTGTGGAAGGGAAATTTAAAGTGATGGTAGGCCAGGGTTGGGAGGCATTGTGGGATTGTTCTTGTGTCTCAGGTTTTGTTGTTTTGGGGATGGTGCCGTGTGTCCTTGCCTCACAGCCACCTGCACGGAACCAGCTTTGCAGGCCACAGACCTTGGAGAACTGGGCTGAAGGGAACATCGCCGGGGGGAGAAAGGGGGCCTGCAGGAAGCCTTGAAATGTAGCTGCTATACTATGCTAGACGCAGTTTGTTGTATGGTAGCATTTGAACACACAAGCAAGTTATGTACCCATAAGGGTTGTATATGTTTACGCTGAAGTCTTTATTTAGGTAATATAGGGTTGGGGTTTCCCTTACTGATAGCGTTGTGAGCCATGCCAGCCATGGACACCGAAGGGGGGGTTGCATCTTTTTGCTGGGTTGGGAGTGGAATTTCCCTAATGTTTAGGGTTTTTGCCCTCCTTCCTAGGCTGGATAGACAGGCTTATGTGTGGGACTCATAGGAGGCCTAGGCCTAACGAGGATTGGAAGTTGAACATCCTTGAAGTAGACCAATAGAGGTGGCGTATTATGTTTGTTGTATGTTTGAAACCTGGTGTATTAGGATGAATTTGCGGACGATTACGTCACCCACGTGACATGGAATTAACTTTACTATAATATTCTGGAAAGTTGTAATTGTGGATTAATTCCGATCGCGTGTGGACTGATCGTCCTGAAATTCAGATCAATCGTCCATGATTCACCCCAAATGTCACTAGACTGCACGAACACGTTATTTAACGATCCCCTGTAAAACCTAACTTTACCATAAATAACTTGGGCTCATAAAAGAAGCCAGGATGCTTATCTTGGTTTCGGGAGATAGGGTGGGGGGTTGGTATACAGCACCCTATATTGCCTGTAGGGGGGAACAGGGAGGCGTTGCGCAAAGTCACCTGGCGCCAGGACGCCCATTGTATTGTATTATCGTAAGCAGAATCACTCGGACAAAAGGGGGAATTGGAGCACCATATATTGCCTGGGGGGAAGGGGTGAGCCTGGCCAGCTTACCCCCTGCCCACACGCAACTCTAAATTTAGTATAAAGGAAGGGGGAGATCCCAGTACTGACCGGAGTTCAGCCGTGGGATAGAGCGCGCATCGCCCGGCACTTTCTCGGAACTCACGTGTTGGTCTCCTGCCAGGACTGAAAGGGCTCCCCAGTCCATGAAGGTGGGTGATGATAGCACGTCCGAGTGTAAATAGCTTTGCAACTGCTTATGCTTTCCATTGATTGTTGCGAGTAAATTATCGCCACTTGTGATAATATTTCGTAACTTATGTTTCCTTGCTTCTTTTATGTATTATTGCTTCTTTTCTATATATATTCATACCTTTGCACCTAATACTATTAGCTATAAGATATATATTATTTGATATCCGTTGTAGTACGAGTTATTTTGCATTGCCTTCAATATGATAGCTCAGTATTGGTGTTAATGTGAGATCATTTTGTATTACTTATTAAAGTGTATTTGAGTGAACCTAATCGTGCCTGTTTGTTCCTTCGAGAGCCCTATATCCCTCTCTCATCCATTTTAAGACACCTGGTTTACAGATGTTTGGTAACCAATCAGGACTTAGAAGTCCATATAGGGGAATTCGTCTTATAGTATATTAACCTGCTGATTTCTGAGTGCGGGGTGCATTGCGCATTGTCCCCGAGTGTGGCTGGAACACTATGCTGGATTGCTGAATAAAGAAGAAAATTTTGCTCATTACATGCGAGGTCTGGAGTTTGATTCAAGTGTGACAGAGTGAGAGTGATTATAGAGGATTATAGAGTCATAGTTGTTTGGGTTAATTCTGAGTACCACAAAAGTTTACAAGCCCTATTTTGGCAAGAGCTAATCCTAATCATTTTCATCCTTGCCGTTTAAATAATAATAATAATAATAATAATACATTTAATTTATAATGCACTTTATATTTGAAAGCAAATCTCAAAGTGCTACAAAATTAATTCGACCCGAATAGCTCTGTTAAAAAGATAAGTTTTAAGACCAGATTTAAAAGCATCAACAGTCTGTCGCGTCCTCAGATACTCAGGAAGAGCATTCCACAGTCTAGGTGCAGCTGCGCAAAAGGCTCGATCTCCCATGCACTGAAGTTTAGTCTTAGGAGTTTTCAAAAGATGTAATGATACAGTTTTGCTATATTCCTGAGGTGGAAATAAGATGTTTTACACAGATGTTTGACATGAGCCTCATACGACAAATGAGTGTCCATTTTAACCCCAAGGTTTATAACAGATGTTGACAATGGGATATCTACACCAGGTAATACTGGTGATGTTAGAGGCCCTAACCTGGTGTGGGGTGCCTACTAACATAGCTTCAGTTTTAGAGCTGTTCAGCTGCAGGAAATTTTGCTTCATCCATGACTTTATCTCCAATATGGGCCAAATCACTCATGAATAGATGTGTTTGTGAGAAATTGATCTGTTTTAAGCATTTTCAATTTAAATAAATACTGCAATACTCATTGCAGAAATAGATCTTTTCCAATATTGTGCAGCCTAATAATGAAGTACTTACTACTACGAGATATCTATCAACATACGATGCAACATTCAACAGGGGGTAGTGAAGTGATTCGTGGCTGATCAAAGTGCCAATTCGATGTGGGGCAGTGATTAGCATGTGGAGAATGCTGCAGCAGTATTACAAAATCAGCAACTCTTTTAAAAATAATAGTGATATAAATATATTATTTATTAATAAGTATATAGACTCAGTACACAAAGTATAAGTATATAAAGTATATAAGTATAAAAATCTTAAGTATAAAAATGATATAAGTATAAAAATGATATAAGTATAAAAATGTTATAAGTATAAAAATGTTATAAGTATAAAAAATTTAAGTAAAAAAAGTTTAAGTAAAAAAGGTTTAAAGGCCTCAGAGGACTGCTGCTCCTACTCATCAGAGTGGTTCTGATGCTTGAACTTTTTCTTCAGAGCCTCTGCTAAAATGGCAGCAAAGTCCTCTGAGGGCATGGGCGTCCCCTGCGTCAGTCCCCTCCTGGTCACTGGCGTCCCACCTGGCGACCTCAGCACTGGGCGCAGTTTAATGTGCGGCAGCTCCGCCAGAACATCCACCATGTTGGGGCCATTGGTGGGTCCTGTGCCACTTCCCTGAGGATGACTCCTCTTCTGCTTCGGGCCCTGGATATTAGCAGGCGGAGGAGGAGGAGGGGGCAGGAAACAGCTTGGAGCTGAAGTGGGGACTACAAAAGGAGTCCCAGTGGTCTCCGAACTGCTCCGGGATATATGTGGGTCAGTCAGGGCACCAGCAAGCACGGAGATCTCGGACCGGAAACGGCCCACCTTGTGTTCGAGAGCTGCAATCTTTTTCCAAACTGCCGCCCACTCGGACCCTGCCTCTGCTGCAACAGCAGCATGCTGGAGATCCCCGTGTCCACTGGGGAGGTGGATGCCACTCCCGACCTTTGCAGGGGCGTTGCCATTTATAGCAATCCCCGTTGCAACACTTGAGGATGTCTTCACAAAGCGCTGGGAAAGAAAAAAATCTCCAGTTGCAAAAAACTTGTTACATTGCGCAGTTCAACGCAGAGGGGGCGACTCTGTGAAACAAGCGATCTTCCTTGGTCAAAAAATACTGAATTCGGAACGGAATCAAATCCAAAAAAAAACAGTCTGCACACAAAGTACAGAGAGTTAGATGTCTTACTTAAACATCACACAAAATTATATTTTTTTCCATCATCCATTAACATACAGCGCAATCTCAGATTCACATTAGGCCATACTATACAGATTTCCTGAATAACATTAATATACACATATACATGTATATACTTATATATGCACATTATAAACATTTCAACCTGCAATGGTACTAACAGGGTGGCTAAACTGTATAACACCATATCACAGTCAACGTATTCCGATCAATTAGCAAGTAGCCTTATAGGTAGCTTTAGCATTTTACATACAACTACAAAAAATGATACATTAGTAAAGAAAATAATCAACCACACAATCAGCAAAGGTTCACATTCATATCCTGACTGTTTTTCCTTCACACTAATGATCCCTATATCTATATTTGCAAACAGGTAAATTGACCTACCAGGATAACCAAAAGAGAGCACTTGCACCAAAATCTTTCTATCCACTAATTGCTGCAATTGTATGCTTAGGCCGAAAAAAATAAACAGTGCTCTAAACGTTGACATCTACACAAATATATATATGTATATATACGTTTATTTCCCTAAGTTGCCGTTCACTCCTCTTTCCGCTCTCTTTACCCGCCTTCCTCCGTCTAGAAAAACCCGCCGGAAAAAAAAACTCCCACCCTACCATTCGGCACTCAGGAACGTCTTAAAGAGACAGCTGCCCACTTTGGTATACACACACTTATTGTAAGGTTCATGTCTCCCTCTTTACAAATTACGCTCTATAATAGCTTCAAAGCCTTATGGTAGCTTTATAGACCTGGCTACATTTGGTTTTGTTATTATTATTATTATTGGTATTAGTATTATTATTTTAAGAATGAAGCTAAATAATATAGCTAATATGTCACATATGGGTTAAAATGCAGAGGACACATTTCGTCGTTGTGTGATGTGCCAAGAATGGCACTTGATCACAAAGTACAAATACTTTTTTACTTGCCAACATTCATAAGCAACGTTATTTTTCAGTTCAGTTGCGGTTTTTATAAATCTTGGTGATTAATATTCGCGGAGAGCGTGGGGTTTCCATTTTTCTATAACATTTATATTGTTAAAGGAAACACAACTTAGCAAGCTGTTTAATTTTAATGACTGATTGTTTTCAGTATTAACTAGTATTTGTTTAACATTGGTTTAAAGTTGACTGCTGCTACTTTAGCAACAGCTCGGCATGCGCTCTCTGAGCTGATCCTAATCACTTTCATCCTTGATATTTCAGTCAGTCATGAATGGAGGTGTTTGTGAGAAACTGATTTATTTATTTTTTTAAAAAGATCCTTTATAAACACTCCAATACTTACTGCAGAAAATGATTTTACGCAATGTCCTGCAGTCCAGTTATGAAATACTAATCTAACAACATACAATGTGCTGCCCACAGAAACGCTGTCTGTGCGCAGCCTACTGGCAAAAAGCGGAACTACAGTTACAGCAAATAAGGCAGAACGGAAACATCGGCGTCACTCCTTGGACTGATGATAGCTTATAAACAGTTCTCAGTAATCGCTTGTGTGATTATAAATGTGCTGTGTGTTATGTCATGTATAGTGGTTAACAGGGGTTAAAGTAAAAAAAAAAACTGAGCCTGAACTTTTTTTTGGGGGGGGGACTTTTTTATTTGAAGGACTTACTTCAAATATTGACAATAATAACAAAAATAAAGTACAAAAAAAACTGCTAAACAATAGCAAGTGCTTAAAGTGCATAAATAACAAGTGCTCAAAGTGCTAAAGAACTGAACTGCTAAACTGAAGATTAGAAGTGACATCAAGGCCATTATCACTTATTTTTTCTTTTTTTCTGGGTTGTAAGCAAAGTCTTGCAAACTCTTTCTTTTTAAGATATTTGGACCAGAAGATGGAGCTGGTACAGTGGAGGAGGATGAGGCTATGGCTGGTCCAGATGATGAGGATGAGGCTTTGGCTGGTCCAGAGGGAGGGAGAAAGAGTTTGGCTAGTCCAGAAGAGTCTGGTCCAGAAGATAAGGATGAGGTTTTGGCTGGTCCAGAGGATGAAGATGATGCTTTGGCTGGTCCTGAGGATGAAGATGAGGCTTTGGCTGGTCCAGAGGATGAAGATGAGGCTTTGGCTGGTCCAGAGGGAGAGAGAAAGAGTTTGGCTGGTCCATAGGAAGTTGAAAATGGTCTGAATGGTCCAGAGGAGGAGGCCGAGGGTCTGGCTGGTCCAGAGGAGGTTGAAAAAGGTCTGGATGGTCCAGTGGAGGTTGGTGAGGGTCTGGATGGTCCAGTGGAGGTTGGTGAGGGTCTGGCTGGTCCAGAGGAGGTTGAAAAAGGTCTGGATGGTCCAGTGGAGGAGGATGAGTGTTTGGCTCGTCTAGAGGAGGCTTTGGCTGATCCAGCGATATTCCTGGCCTGCCGTATGAGTTTGTTTGCCATCTGTGATGGCCGAATCCTTGCTGCCTCATTCACCCTTTTCTTCTTTTGTGCCTGTTCTGCCTCTTTCTTTTTCTGCAGATGTTTTTGATATGTTTGATACGATGACAGGCAAGACCACCTTAATGGCTGGTCTATTGTCATTGTCGATGCTGTCCACTCCCTTGCTTTAATCGTGGATTTTACAATTGCAAGGCTCTCATAAGTTTCCACATTCATGGAGCATCTGTCTGCTTCAAGAATATCATCCATGAGATTAAATGATCCCTCAACCAGGGGGCCTGTGAAAATGCTAAGTAGTGCTTTGACCAGCTGACCCAGAATGGGAAATCTCACACCTCTCTCTGGATTTTTCATGGATACAACTCTGCTCCACCAATCTACATCAACTCGGCCTTCTTCTTCAATGTAGTTCTGGGCACACGTTACCAGGTCCACCTCTATTTGGTACGCCCGTATCTCTTCCTCCACCTGACCAATCTCTTCTGGTGCGACCACATTAGGCAAGGCCTCTCCTGATGTGATAAAAGCCCCACAGATGGAGTCATCTTGAATCAGAGAGGGAGTGAGTGCAGAAAGTGAGGTGATTATCTTGTTGTCCAGAGGAAGGTTTTTGAGAAGGAACTCTGATGACTTCATGAACCCTTCTCTGAGAGAGTTGTAAATGTTTCTCACCCATATCAGCCTCTCCACACGGGCCTTGTTTAGTGCCGAGTAGCAGTATCTTCCAACAGACAACCTTTTGTCTTATAGTTGCAAATCTTTACTCCGGACATCAACCTTGATGATATCCTTTGCGCTCAGTGGGATGGCTTCCGGCTTCATAAATTTGCTGAGGAGCTCTCGAACTAGGGCCACCATCTCCACGTGCAGCAAGTGCGCCATTGGTTTTTCATGTTGCATTTTTTTCAAAAATCCCTGAAATGTTGAAAGTATGCCTGCAAACGTTAAAAAAAAAATATTTTTATTTGACATTTTCACATGTGTAAAAAAACCCAACAAGAAAACAGAATTAAAGACAAGTTGCATACAGTTCAAATAAATAGCAGTGTGTTTTAAAAAAGTGAATAAAGTATAAATACTTTTAATAGCTTTTATTTCCATATATCAGATGTAATGGAAAAATTACTCCAAATCAAATTATTAATGAATTTGACCAGGTCTGCAGTTTTTTTTACTGGAAGCAAAGGAAACAGAATATGAATCTGTTCCCAAAAAAAAAATAAAAAATTGCAGTGTTGAGATTTTTCAAACACTTTCTGTTAAAAAACAGATATATACTGTATTCCATTTATACAAAGTTTCTCTGTTAAATTACGTCACATGAGTCAATAAACAGTTTTTTTTTGTAATTGTAATAAAACATTTCTGTAATTTAAAAAAACAGGGAAAACACTGTCAAATTCATTGGCAAAAACTGTAAAAAAAAATATCTTTTTTACAGTGTAGTACATGTCAATAATACATTAAAATTATTGCACGTTTTAATGTCATTAAAACTTGTGGTTTTTATTTTTATTGGGGATGTTCTTATACTGAAGTGTTGACAGACAGTTATTTGGTTAGTAAATCCTTCTCAAACAGGTTAGTTTAGTTAGGGTTTCAAATCTTATATTTATATTTCCAAAAATGTCCCTGACCGCTAAAACGGCGGTGTAATTTGCCGGGGTTTCCACGATAAAATATGTTGAGTGGTGGGAGACTGGCGATGCGAACGGAAATCCGGGACTAATCAATACGGACAGTTTTCTTTTTAATACGGCGTGAACCCGTAATAAACGGGACGGTAGGCAGCCCCCCCCCCCCTCCCCCAGAATACTGAGTGTGGACGGGGGCTGGGAACCCTTACGGTAATGTATGGTAAAATGTTTAAGTAATTTGGGGCATTGCTTTCGGAATCAGGTAAATGTTTCAAGCTGACTATTACATTTTTAAAAAACAATGTTGCATAGAATAAAAATAAAATACTCTTAGTTTCATCAGTGTTAACACAGTTCTTGGTAGCATTCATCTGGGTTTTCGCTTGTTGTGGAGCGCTGTTGTTTCCTATTTGATGTTAGTTATAATTTGGTGTCATTTGCTGTTTATTGTGCATATGGTGTATTGGGTCATTCCATGTCAAATCGTCACACTTTCGAACCTCATTGTCATGGATTTTAATGAAACTTGGCATGCTGATTTGGTCACATGAGTAACTCATGAAACTGAAATTGGGCGAGTCTTGGATCAATATTGTGGGAGATTTAAGCGAACAAAGTTTTAACTTTTTCTGGGGGAACTATGACTTTGACTGGCTATATTTACCTTAATATAAGCTGCACAGAAATGGTCCTCATATTGTTTTGAAGCTATTGTCCAGCTCGATCATGTGCCTTAAAATTCAATAAGAAAAAAACCTATATTTCAAAATTGATCAATTTTTTAATAAAGCTAGCTAATAATATCATGAACATATCCAGAAAATTTGGTCTTTGGTTTTTAAGTCGTTGCTGAGATATCTTGACGTAAAGGTAGCGTCACACAGTTTCATATCACTAATGGGCCTTTTTAATGGCAGCCAAACTGTCAGTAGCCCTAGAAAGGGCTACTTGGGAAAATAAGGAGATATCAGAAAGGGGTAAATTTGAGGGGAATGCCTCTGATGGTGAGATGGAGGGGGCAGAGGCTGCTATGGATGTAATGCATATGGTAAATGGAGGTGAGGAGAATGGATGTGAGGTGGGAGTGAATGTGGAGGAGGTTAAGGGAGAAGGAGAGAAAAGAGAGGGAATGTTTTGGGATATACTTTGTCACAAGGAGGCAGATCATTGCTGGAAACCATTCAGGAAGAAGGATGTGAGGAAGAAGAAGAAACTGACGTGATGTTTCAGGAGGCACAAGACACTGAGGATGCCCAGTTGGACAGATGGCGTCCATGTGGCTGGTGTAAGGTGGGGTAGGAAGCTTCTGAACCATGTGTTGGGCTTTAGGGCACTTGTGTATTGTGCTTGTTTGTTACAAATGAAATAATTAAGCTTATAAACTGAACATAATATATTTTAAAGGTACATGTTTATATCACTATCTACGTGTAAATGGAGCAGACACAGGAAAAATGTACTGAAGACCCTTGAAATGATATTTATTCCTGATGTGAAATTGCTGTTTTTGTTTTAGATTCCAAAGTTAACCTTTTATTTAATTTATCCCTTTTTCCCAAATAAAATGATGCATTTAGTTATAATCTATATTATTTTGATTTGGGGTCAGAAGTTCCAAAATCACCAGGTAAGTTAATTGATTTTATGTGTTTTAACTCCTAGACAGATGTAAATGATAAGCTCTATTTTTAAATAATTTATTGTCTTTTTTTTTTTTTTTTTTAAATTAAAAATAGGATCCCTCATGGACCAAGACTTCAAGGGCATTTGTACAATTCACCTGTAACTGGATCTGCAGTCTTTTTCTCCCCACACCCTCTGCTTGTTCCCTTCTTCTCTTTTGTCTTCACTCCAGGAGAGCTCCTCAGACATCTCCAGCCTGTAATTCCTGGGAAATGCCACCTGCCACTCACCCTTGGAGGCGTAGCCCATTCTCAGGATCTCATACGTCAGCATTCATCACAGAGTCACAATGCCTGCAAACATCTGGATAAAAGCAAGAGCCCGTTTTTTGAAACGTACACATTAAATTTTCCTCTCTTTACCATTTTATTCTTTTAAGCTTCATTCTGTTTAATTACATTTAGTATGGATTAAGGCACAGGCCCGGAGGACATTCCCCCGGAGGACATGGAGTGGGACCCTCCAGTTCTTGCCCTATGTCCCAGTCCGTGGTGTCAGCCCCGTGACCAGAGTTTCCCCAGCCGAGGAGGTTATCGCCGCGACAACGGCAGGGTCAAAGGAAAACTGGTCGGGGGCTCGGCTCCAGGAGGAAAAATCTGGGGTATGCTTCCCAGACTTACCGCCTGATCCCGGCTCGGTCCAAGGGGGTCTTTCGGGGGACCCCATCCATTGGTTCCCGAAAGGAACCACCTGCGGTTTCCTCCGGCACTGGTACTGGCCTGTGCTTTTGTTCTGCAGGGTCCAAGGTGTGGTCCGGTTCCTGTCCTGCCTGCTCCTCGATGCCCTCCGGCTCTGCCGACCCCTCGCCGTCTACCGATGCTGTTCTTCCCTCGGCTGCCGCAGACAAGAGGAGCTCGTCCTTCTACAGGCCCAGACAGGACTCCGAAGGTCCCCCTGGCCGCGACCCTTCTGCGGCACCTCGGAGCTTGATCTGTAGTCTTGCTTCCCCGTGGCTCTCCCTGGTTTCACCTCTTAGCCCGATTTCACTCTTCCAGCCCCCACTCCAGTCACTCTTGCTTCCCACTTTAGGTTCCCCCTGGCTCCCTCTCCTGGCCCTATTCTTGTTGCACATTGCTTGTCTGGTTGTGTCCTGCCCTGTCTGTCCTGTGTCACCTTTGGTCCTTTTGGAGTCCAATCCCTCCCTTTGTCTCCTTCTTCTGTTTCCTTTGTTGCCACTTGCCCACTGACACCCGCTGTTTGTCTTTTGGTCCCTAGTCTGCATCCCTGCCGGGTTACCTGGCCTGTCATGAGTTGTGTCCTGGCGGTTTGTCTCCCCTGCTGTCCTTGGTTTTACCCTGGTCTGTGTGTCCCCTTAATGATGCCTTTGCACCAGGAGGGCACAGGATTGGGGGATGGGGGGGTGTTACTGTCATGGCCTGCCCGTCCTGTCAACCTTACTCTCCAGTTCTCCTCCCTGACGTGGCCCTAATGAGCCACGCTTGGTCTTTATTAGTCTCACCTCATGTTCCTGTCCTTCTGTCAGTAACTACCAGCTGCCTTGTGTTTTCCCATTCCTTAGTTTGGTAAAGTGCCCAGGCCAATGTTCTCCAGTTCTGTCCTTGTCTGTTTGCGTCTCTGTGCCCAAGCCTGCCTGCCAGAAAAACTCCCCGCAAAGGGGGTTCTGCCCTACAGCTTGCATTTGGGTCCTACTTCCCACCGGTCATGTGACAGAGGAATACAAGGTTAGTGCCAGGCAGAAATTAATAGCCTATCTTTGATTTTGCATCCATTTGGTAACTTGTTGAAGTTATCTGATAGTTCTCTCGATGCCAAAGACATATGATTCTTGTGTGCGCATTATGCATATCCAAAGTTAACGCATGTTGTGTTTATCTTACGCCGTACATGACTCATTGTCGTTATGGACAGTAAGCACTTTATGTCAGTTATCCATTGCTCCTTTTCGTTATGCTATACAGCTGCTTTATACATGTGGAGACTTATATGCACACACATTTTTCACATTCCACTACTTTCACACATTTTACTGTCATCGTACTTCTCTTCTGATGCCATTTTATTTATTTGTTTGTTTATTTGTAACCTGGTAACTGCACACTGAATCTTCTTATATTTGTACAATGACACCAAATCTTATTTGGTAATCATGAATTACCAAAACCTTAAATACACAAGGATAGACTCAATTATTGCTGAAAAAATCTACGCAGAGATATAAAAATGTAATATTCTCATCAAAATCACATGCACAGCAAAAAATGTAGCCAGTAACTATATACTGCTCTTCCAAAAAAACAACCTTTAGGTTCAAAACGATATCCATCGAGAAAAAAAATATATCCTCCTTGTATCGACAGGAATACTTTATCTGCATTGTAAAATAGCATAAATAATTTATGACAAAACAAAAAGCTTTTAAATTTACTGTACATGATTGTTAGCAAAATCAGAAATGTCAGTGTGGTAAGATCATGTACTTTATATAGTCAGTCAGTCAGTCAGTCAGTCAGTCAGTCAGTTCTGCCTTTCAACAATAGGGGGCAGTAGAGGTGCACCGTTCCCGGAAGCACTGCAATACCGGGTCGAATAGTGGAGCGGATGGGGCAAGCCCCACTTCCGGCTCCCTGTTCCAAAAATCCGTGTAATATGTGGTCCCCTCCATAGGGGACGTATCAGATATTAAACTGATAAAACAGATTTTTTTTTTTCAGATCCAAATACTTTATTAAACAGTTCTGCACAATTATGTACATCGACACAAACACATTAAAACATATAATAGAAACTGCACTTAAAAAATTGGCACTGTCAACAAGGGAATTAAAAACATTTTCCTACTAAAACAATGATATTCAGAAATAGTCATAATATAACAGGCTGAAATTTTCCCACATCATACAAGTGAATGACAATACAATAAGACATTACTGAAAATATTTTAAAATAGTATTAAACAAACTATCTGCAGAACCATTCACCATAAAATAAGCAAAAAAAAAGCAATAAAAGCAACCAATATATTTACACACCATTAAAATCTAAGTAAACACATATGGCCATTTATACAATTAAAATGTCATCTCAAATGCATGCTTTTGATGCAAGATGAGCATCCTGGTTTCTTTTTATGAGCCCAAGTTATTTATGGCAAAATTAGGTTTTACAGGGGATCGGTAAATAACATGTTCGTGCAGTCTAGTAACATTCGGGGTGAATCATGGACGATTGATCTGAATTTCAGGACGATCAGTCCACATACGATCAGAATTAATCCACAATTACAACTTCCCAGAATATTATAGTAAAAGGATTAATTCCATGCCACGTGGGTGACGTAATCGTCCGTGAATTCATCCTAATACATGCCCCCATTGTTGTAAGTGGCATATTCATCCCGCAACCTTCTCTCCAGCTGCAGAATGGAGAATTTCTTCTCCATCCTGCGCTGCTTGCTATACTGCATGGAGAAGGTTCGGATCCTGTCCTTCACACTCTCCCACCATTCGGCCACAGAGGGGAAGGTAGGCTTGTCCTTCTGCCACTCGGAGAAGTGATCTAAGAAAAGGTGTCTAAAATCGCTCTCCTCCAGGATCTGCAGGTTCATTTTCCAATAGCCGCCCCCATATACAGGAGTGTCTATGGAGGCAGTGGCCTCCACTGCCAAGTGGTCAGTGGGCCACTGTGGGGAGAGGGACACCTTTTCAAAAACAACGGGGGGTGAAGCTAAAATGTAGTCGATGCGACTGCTGGCTCCGCGACTATTATGCCAGGTGAAGCCCGGCATGCTGGGGTTGCATGTTTTAAAACCATCCACAAGTTTAAAGGAATGAATAAAATGGCGAAAATGCCCTGAGCTGACATCCTCTCTACCCTCCAACGCGATGTTAAAGTCCCCTCCTAAAATCAAGTGTCGATCTGTGACACAGAACGGGGACAACTCTTCAGAGAGAGTTATACGGGACGAGGCCTCCACTGGAGCGTAGATGCATATGGCCCGGAGGCGCTGTCCCCTCCATGTGGCGTCCACTCCCAAAACCCTGCCTTGAAGGACGGTAAATTAACTTACTTCCTCAAAGGCGCGGTCGCCAAAAAGAATCCCGACGCCTGAGGAGTGGACACCACCTACACTCCAGTAGGATCTACCCCTCTTCCATTGTCGTGAAAAGAGAGCCTCGTCCCGCTGGTCCCGGAGGTGGACTTCCTGCAGAAAACAAATGCTGAAGGGAAAGATGCCAGCTGATTAAAAACCAACGTGCGTTTTAAAACGTTCCTCAAACCCCTGACATTCAAAGTGACAATATTAAAATTGGCCATGAAATATTAAAATGATCAAATACAATTAAAAACAACAAACTAATTAGACAAAATGTAGATATTAAAGGAATTCAAACAGAAAAAACAGACCATAAGATAAGCCTTTATGCAGATGACGTATTACATTTTCTTAGGAATTCTCCAACCTCTCTTCTGAAGACAATATCACTTATAGATAAGTTCTCATCTATATCAGACTACTCCGTCAACTGGAGCAAATCAACAGTTTTGCCTTTGAATTGTAGTTTCCAAAACACAACTACTACTCCTTTACAGTCAGGTAACCTTAGATACTTAGGCATAAATTTTTCCACCAGACTCTCAGATCTAGTACAGATGAATCATATTCCTTTGTTAAAAAAAAGTGGAAGAGGATCTTGTGCAGTGGAAATCTCTACCTTTATCACTCATTGGAAGAGTTGCCACCATTAAAATGACGGTCCTACCTAAAATCAATTACTTGTTCTCAATGATCAATAATAAACCCTCTATGGCTTGGTTTAAATCACTAGACTCAAGCATCTTGTCATTTTTATTGAAGAACAAACCATCACGAATTAGCTAGAATACTCTGCAAAAAGCCAAAGGTAATGGTGGTCTAGAACTACTGTACCAAGTTTCTATCACTACTTCTTAGCCAACAGACTGCAGTATATAACAAATTGGATCAAATCAAGCCCGGTAGATAGTCCATGGCTGGACTTAGAACAAGCAATCTGCGGAGAAGTAAAATTGTCTGATCTGCCTTTTATAAGTGTTTTAAGAGCCTTAGTATTAACACCTCATTAACAGCCTGGTGGGAATTTTTTTTAAATAACTAGGTCTCCACTTATCCCCTGCAAATTAACACCCATTTGGAACAATCCAGATATTTGCCGAAAAAAGATAAAATTGAGCTTTCCCTTATGGCATGATAAAGGGATTAGAAATCTTGAACATGTTATGCAAAACGGGAAATTGATTTCATTCGACGAACTAGTCTCAAAATACGGAATTAGCAACAGTAAATTTCTTGAGTACCAGCAATTCAGGCAAGGTTCAATCTTAATCAGTTTAACTTAGAAATACCTCCATGGGTGCTAGAATTTTTAAATCTTTCTAGCCCCAAATTATTGCAAAAAATGTATAAGTTATTGTCAAAAATGGATGACTCAATTTCCCTCCCAACCTCAAAATGGGAGCAAGATCTATCCATCGATCCAGATCAAAACATTTGGAAAGAAATATGTTTAAACACCTTCAAAATGACTAAAAACCCCAACTTACAGCTTATACCATACAAAACTCTGCATAGAGCTCATTATACAGGACAAAGGATGTTCCAAATGGGCCTTATACACTCAAACCTATGCACCCACTGCTCAGGTAACTTTGTGGAGAACTACATGCATGCCATATGGTCCTGCACACCGGTGCAGAAGTTCTGGCAAAGGATATGTGAAGATCTGTGAATTTGGTTTAATTGCTATATCCCAACCTCACCTACATTGTGCATTTTAGGTGATGCAAGTGTATTAGATATGGGCGGCTAGTGGCTTCTTGGAGCTGGGGGGGCTGTGGCTGCCATCCTGTGATGTCTGGGTGTCTGCCCTGGCTGGTGGTGTGGGGGGGGGCTTGGGCGGGTGCTGCCTGGCAGTCATGGGGCGTGGGGTCTGGGGTACCGGTGGTGACGGGGGCTGGCCCTGGGATGGGTGGTTGGCCTCTTCGGTGCGGGCTTGGGTGGGGGGTCTGGTGCCCGGGGCCTGGCCGTTTCCTCGGTGGGTGCCTTCCTGCGCGGGGGTGGCCTGTGCTCCCTCCGGGGCACTGCCGGGGGGGGTGGGTCAGTCCGTGTCAGGAGGTCCAGCCTGTGCTGTGTGGGGGGTGGCATGTCTCGAGCCCGGGCTGGTCTGCCACTATTTGTCGTCGAATGAGTGGGTGACTGAGTACGGGCTGCCCTTCGGGGTGGGGGGGGCTAGCTCTTGGCGTCGGCACTGCTCCGGGATGTTGTCGCCGGGGGCCTCGGGTCCGCTCCTTCCCATGTAGCGGTGGGGGGCTGGGGTGCCTACTGAGCCAGCTGGCTCTCTTCTGCCGGGGGGTAGTAATCTCCCCCCTGCTATTATGAATCCCAGCCCCTCTCCTCCTTCACTCACACAACATGCCACGCACACATGTAGGATCTCGGGGTGGGAATGTGCCGCGCACGCACTGATGGGGCCATTCACATGGCCTTACTCGCTGTGCGGCGCGGCCCTCTGCCTCCCCTTGTTTTAATTGCACTTTAGTCATCACATATCAGTATACACACAGGGCCTTGGGGGGTGGGGGCACTACTCAGAGGTTGGTAGGTGGGGCCGCTGAGGTGGCCTCACTCACCTCTTCACTGCTGCCCGCCCCTCAATTTTACTCACACCATATACATTGAGGGTCTTGGGGGGGTGATGGGGAGGAGAGCTGTTTGTAAGCAGCGCTCCTCCTCGCTTCCCCCGTCAATTTTAAATCCATCTTAAGTTTCTCAACAGTCATACTCATCCCTTACATCACATACACTCACATGCACCAACACATGCATCCAACACTCCACCTCTCACACAGGTGCGTGGGGGAGGAGAGTGGGCGGGTCTTCCTACACCCCTGCTCCCTGCCCGCGATGGTGGGGGGGCACTCGGGTAGTCGTCCGGCTGGCGGCGCCCTGGGGTTGCGGTTGGCGCTGGGGGTGGCGTCCGTTCCCCCGCATGGTGGAGGTTGGTCCGGAGTGGATGGGCTTATGTCTTTTTGTCTCTGTGTATGTGTCTGTGTATGTTGTGTGAGTGGGTGTATGGTCTATGTGTATGGCTGAGAGGTGTGTCTGTGTGGGCCTGGGTCCGGGGCTAGCTGCTCCTTCCTGGGCGTGGCTGCCTCCTTGGCATGGTTGCTGGCCCTCCTCCCCGGGTGGTGGCCTGGGGGGGGCTCGGGCCTCTCTGGCGCGGGTGGGGCTCTCTGCCGGGGGCCGGCCGTCTCCCGGCCGCTTGGGGTCCTGGCCCGTGCAGGAGCGGCCGTCACCCTCGCGGGGTTGCCTCTGGTTCTCGTGCCCTTTTGGCTGCGGGGGCTGCGCCTGGGACCTCCCTCCTCCTCCTGCTGGGGTGGGGACGCGGCTGTCGTGGGAACGTGGGGCCTTGGCTCTTCCGTGGAGCTGTGTGACGGTGTGCAGTCGTAGGTCAGCAGAGTAAAGAGGAGGGGGCTCAACACACATCCCTGAGGGGCCCCCATGTTAAGAATGATGGTGCTGGATGTTACTGCCGACCCGTACTGCTTGTGGTCTTCCGGTAAGGAAATCCAGCAACCGGTTTCACAGTGAGGTGTTGAGCCCCAGCTGGACCAGTTTTTGAGTGAGCTGTTGGGGGATTATAGTGTTAAATGCTGAACTGAAGTCTATGAACAGCATTCGGACATATGAGTCTTTTTTATCCAGATATGTGAGTGCTGAATGGAGTGCAGTGAGGATGGCGTCATCGTCGAGTGGTTGGGCCGATACGCAAACTGGAAGGGGTCCAAGGAGGGGGGCAGGACAGACTTAATGTGCTGCACGACTAGTCGTTCAAAGCACTTCATTAAGATGGGAGTAAGTGCAACAGGGCGGTAGTCGTTAAAGCAGGAGGGAGATGACTTTTTTGGGACTGGAATAATGGTGGTGGTTTTGAAACAAATGGGGACGATAGCCTGGTTGAGTGAGATGTTAAAGATGTCTGTAAAGACATCAGTGAGTTCCACTGCACAGTCTCTCAGTACGCGACCAGGAATGTTGTCAGGACCCGGAGCTTTGCGTACGTTGACCCTGCTGAGGGATCTCCTCACACTGTCTGGGGACAGTCATCACCTGGTCACCAGGAGAGGGAGGGGTCTTCTGTGCACTGGTGCTATTCAGCAGGGAGATGGTGCTATCACAGGTCTGTGGTGGGGGCTTGTAATCTGTGATGGCCATAGGCTCCATGTGTCTCTGCTGTCTTTGAAGCGATGGGATATTCCTCTGGAGTACTGTCTCTTAGCCTCTCTGATGCCACGGGACAGGTTGGCCCTAGCTGTCTTCAGGTTTGCCTCATCTCCAGCTCTGAAGGCAACGTTCCGAGCTTTCAGCAGCCTGTAGACCTCCCCTGTCATCCATGGCTTTTGGTTGGCACGGACAGTGATGGTTTTGGTAACTGTTACATCCTCAGTGCATTTGTTAATGTAGGCTGTAACAGTCTGTGAGTACTCCTGGAGGTCAGTGGTGTTGTCGTATGTGGCAGCCTGCTTAAACATACTCCAGTCTGTGGTGTTAAAGCAGTCCTGTAAAGCCACTGAAGACCCTTCCGGCCACACTTGTATCTGCTTCCGAACCGGTTTGGTGACTTTAATGAGCGGTCTGTAAGCAGGCATTAGCATGACAGTAATGTGGTTTGAGGCACCGAGCTGGGGGAGGGGGAAAGCCTTGTAAGCTCCTCTTTGGGTGGTGTAAACAAGGTCCAGTGTGTTATTTCCCCGTGTAGGAAAGTCTATGTGTTGCTGTATTTTGGGAAACACACTCTTTAAGTCTGCATGATTGAAATCCCCAGCCAAGATGATAAAAGCATCTGGGTGGGCTGTCTGCTGCTCACTGATACATGCTGGTACAGTTCATTCAGTGCCTCCCTCCTGTTGCTGCCATTGGAGGTGGGAGGGATATACCCAGCAAACAACAGTATAGCTGTATATTCCCTCGGTAGATAGAACGGCCGGCACTTAATAACCATAAACTCCAACACTGGTGAACAGTAGTTGCAGACCGCAACAGCATCGCAGCACCAGGCGTTGAGCCATGTTTCCAAGAACACAAAAACACAACAGTCCTTTACATTCCTCTGAGATGAACATAGTAGTCGGATGTCGGCCAGTTTCTTATCCAATGAGCGTACGTTGGCCAGACCGATGGAGGGGATAGCGGGTTTGTGTGGGCAAGCCACCAGCCTAGCTCGGATACCTCCGCTCTTACCCCTCTTCTGCTTCCTCTCACGCCGCTTGAGGCACCTCCATTTTGGGCGAGGTGCAGGAGTGGGGGTCGGTGATTGAGTAGGCCTGCGGAGCAGACCCAGATCATTCAGCTCTTCGGCATCCACAGAGTCTAACTTAAAAAGTTTGTTTCTGCCGATGTTGAGCAAAAATGTTCGCCTATATACGGGCTTAAGAACAGATAAACGCGACAAAGACGTACAAAAACACTGCAACTTCCAGGACGAAAAACACGAAAACACTGTTTAGTCGGGAGAGAGAGAAGCCGCTGTTGCAGCAGAGGCAGGGTCCGAGTGGGCGGCAGTTTGGAAAAAGATTGCTGCCCTCGAAGACGAGGTGGGCCGTTTAAGGTCTGAGATCTCCGTGCTTGCTGGTGCCCTGACTGATCCACATATATCCCGGAGCAGTTCGGAGACCACTGGGACTCCTTTTGTAGTCCCCACTTCAGCTCCAAGCTGTTTCCCGCCCCCTCCTCCTCCTCCTCCGCCTGCTAATATCCAGGGCCCGAAGCAGAAGAGGAGTCATCCTCAGGGAAGTGGCACAGGACCCACCAATGGCCCCAACATGGTGGATGTTCTGGCGGAGCTGCCGCACATTAAACTGCGCCCAGTGCTGAGGTCGCCAGGTGGGACGCCAGTGACCAGGAGGGGACTGACGCAGGGGACGCCCATGCCCTCAGAGGACTTTGCTGCCATTTTAGCAGAGGCTCTGAAGAAAAAGTTCAAGCATCAGAACCACTCTGATGAGTAGGAGCAGCAGTCCTCTGAGGCCTTTAAACCTTTTTTACTTAAACTTTTTATACTTATAACAATTTTATACTTATAACATTTTTATACTTATATCATTTTTATACTTAAGATTTTTATACTTATATACTTTATATACTTAAACTTTATATACTTATACTTTGTGTACTGATTCTATATACTTATTAATAAATAATATATTTATATCACTATTATTTTTAAAAGAGTTGCTGATTTTGTAATACTGCTGCAGCATTCTCCACATGCTAATCACTGCCCCACATCGAATTGGCACTTTGATCAGCCACGAATCACTTCACTACCCCCTGTTGAATGTTGCATCGTACTGTATGTTGATAGATATCTCGTAGTAGTAAGTACTTCATTATTAGGCTGCACAATATTGGAAAAGATCTATTTCTGCAATGAGTATTGCAGTATTTATTTAAATTTAAGCCGCAGCGTGTGCACGCGCCGCCATTTTGGGAGAGAAAAAAAAATTAAAAATTTAAATTCGAGTTCTGAGGTACCACTGTATCCTGTAAACTTTAGAACGTGAAACGGTCGGCTAAGTTGACCTCGAATGGTTCTGCGTGCTCATTGGTTGTTGCTACGTATATCTGGAAGCAGAAGCTGTAATTTTTATTTCTCTCGGTCTTGATTTGGGTGATCTTCATTTACTGTTTGTGTTCCATTGCTTTAAATAATGTCTGCAATGGCTCCTTTCAGTCACTTGCGTGGTTTTCTACACACCTGTCTGGGATGCTTTAAGCGTTCCAGCTTTCGTGTGCGCAAGCCCACTGCACCATCCTCGACTGTTGCAACGGGGGTTGCTATAAATGGCAACGCCCCTGCAAAGGTCGGGAGTGGCATCCACCTCCCCAGTGGACACGGGGATCTCCAGCATGCTGCTGTTGCAGCAGAGGCAGGGTCCGAGTGGGCGGCAGTTTGGAAAAAGATTGCTGCCCTCGAAGACGAGGTGGGCCGTTTAAGGTCTGAGATCTCCGTGCTTGCTGGTGCCCTGACTGATCCACATATATCCCGGAGCAGTTCGGAGACCACTGGGACTCCTTTTGTAGTCCCCACTTCAGCTCCAACCTGTTTCCCGCCCCCTCCTCCTCCTCCTCCGCCTGCTAATATCCAGGGCCCGAAGCAGAAGAGGAGTCATCCTCAGGGAAGTGGCACAGGACCCACCAATGGCCCCAACATGGTGGATGTTCTGGCGGAGCTGCCGCACATTAAACTGCGCCCAGTGCTGAGGTTGCCAGGTGGGACGCCAGTGACCAGGAGGGGACTGACGCAGGGGACGCCCATGCCCTCAGAGGACTTTGCTGCCATTTTAGCAGAGGCTCTGAAGAAAAAGTTCAAGCATCAGAACCACTCTGATGAGTAGGAGCAGCAGTCCTCTGAGGCCTTTAAACCTTTTTTACTTAAACTTTTTTTACTTAAATTTTTTATACTTATAACATTTTTATACTTATAACATTTTTATACTTATAACATTTTTATACTTATATCATTTTTATACTTAAGATTTTTATACTTATATACTTTATATACTTAAACTTTATATACTTATACTTTGTTTACTGATTCTATATACTTATTAATAAATAATATATTTATATCACTATTATTTTTAAAAGAGTTGCTGATTTTGTAATACTGCTGCAGCATTCTCCACATACTAATCACTGCCCCACATCGAATTGGCACTTTGATCAGCCACGAATCACTTCACTACCCCCTGTTGAATGTTGCATCGTATGTTGTTAGATATCTCGTAGTAGTAAGTACTTCATTATTAGGCTGCACAATATTGGAAAAGATCTATTTCTGCAATGAGTATTGCAGTATTTATTTAAATTTAAGCCGCAGCGTGTGCACGTGCCGCCATTTTGGGAGAGAAAAAAAAATAAAAAATTTAAATTCGAGTTCTGAGGTACCACTGTATCCTGTAAACTTTAGAACGTGAAACGGTCGGCTAAGTTGACCTCGAATGGTTCTGCGTGCTCATTGATTGTTGCTACGTATATCTGGAAGCAGAAGCTGTAATTTTTATTTCTCTCGGTCTTGATTTGGGTGATCTTCATTTACTGTTTGTGTTCCATTGCTTTAAATAATGTCTGCAATGGCTCCTTTCAGTCACTTGCGTGGTTTTCTACACACCTGTCTGGGATGCTTTAAGCGTTCCAGCTTTCGTGTGCGCAAGCCCACTGCACCATCCTCGACTGTTGCAACGGGGGTTGCTATAAATGGCAACGCCCCTGCAAAGGTCGGGAGTGGCATCCACCTCCCCAGTGGACACGGGGATCTCCAGCATGCTGCTGTTGCAGCAGAGGCAGGGTCCGAGTGGGCGGCAGTTTGGAAAAAGATTGCTGCCCTCGAAGACGAGGTGGGCCGTTTAAGGTCTGAGATCTCCGTGCTTGCTGGTGCCCTGACTGATCCACATATATCCCGGAGCAGTTCGCAGACCACTGGGACTCCTTTTGTAGTCCCCACTTCAGCTCCAAGCTGTTTCCCGCCCCCTCCTCCTCCTCCTCCGCCTGCTAATATCCAGGGCCCGAAGCAGAAGAGGAGTCATCCTCAGGGAAGTGGCACAGGACCCACCAATGGCCCCAACATGGTGGATGTTCTGGCGGAGCTGCCGCACATTAAACTGCGCCCAGTGCTGAGGTCGCCAGGTGGGACGCCAGTGACCAGGAGGGGACTGACGCAGGGGACGCCCATGCCCTCAGAGGACTTTGCTGCCATTTTAGCAGAGGCTCTGAAGAAAAAGTTCAAGCATCAGAACCACTCTGATGAGTAGGAGCAGCAGTCCTCTGAGGCCTTTAAACCTTTTTTACTTAAACTTTTTTTACTTAAATTTTTTATACTTATAACATTTTTATACTTATAACATTTTTATACTTATAACATTTTTATACTTATATCATTTTTATACTTAAGATTTTTATACTTATATACTTTATATACTTAAACTTTATATACTTATACTTTGTGTACTGATTCTATATACTTATTAATAAATAATATATTTATATCACTATTATTTTTAAAAGAGTTGCTGATTTTGTAATACTGCTGCAGCATTCTCCACATGCTAATCACTGCCCCACATCGAATTGGCACTTTGATCAGCCACGAATCACTTCACTACCCCCTGTTGAATGTTGCATCGTATGTTGTTAGATATCTCGTAGTAGTAAGTACTTCATTATTAGGCTGCACAATATTGGAAAAGATCTATTTCTGCAATGAGTATTGCAGTATTTATTTAAATTTAAGCCGCAGCGTGTGCACGCGCCGCCATTTTGGGAGAGAAAAAAAAATTAAAAATTTAAATTCGAGTTCTGAGGTACCACTGTATCCTGTAAACTTTAGAACGTGAAACGGTCGGCTAAGTTGACCTCGAATGGTTCTGCGTGCTCATTGGTTGTTGCTACGTATATCTGGAAGCAGAAGCTGTAATTTTTATTTCTCTCGGTCTTGATTTGGGTGATCTTCATTTACTGTTTGTGTTCCATTGCTTTAAATAATGTCTGCAATGGCTCCTTTCAGTCACTTGCGTGGTTTTCTACACACCTGTCTGGGATGCTTTAAGCGTTCCAGCTTTCGTGTGCGCAAGCCCACTGCACCATCCTCGACTGTTGCAACGGGGGTTGCTATAAATGGCAACGCCCCTGCAAAGGTCGGGAGTGGCATCCACCTCCCCAGTGGACACGGGGATCTCCAGCATGCTGCTGTTGCAGCAGAGGCAGGGTCCGAGTGGGCGGCAGTTTGGAAAAAGATTGCTGCCCTCGAAGACGAGGTGGGCCGTTTAAGGTCTGAGATCTCCGTGCTTGCTGGTGCCCTGACTGATCCACATATATCCCGGAGCAGTTCGCAGACCACTGGGACTCCTTTTGTAGTCCCCACTTCAGCTCCAAGCTGTTTCCCGCCCCCTCCTCCTCCTCCTCCGCCTGCTAATATCCAGGGCCCGAAGCAGAAGAGGAGTCATCCTCAGGGAAGTGGCACAGGACCCACCAATGGCCCCAACATGGTGGATGTTCTGGCGGAGCTGCCGCACATTAAACTGCGCCCAGTGCTGAGGTCGCCAGGTGGGACGCCAGTGACCAGGAGGGGACTGACGCAGGGGACGCCCATGCCCTCAGAGGACTTTGCTGCCATTTTAGCAGAGGCTCTGAAGAAAAAGTTCAAGCATCAGAACCACTCTGATGAGTAGGAGCAGCAGTCCTCTGAGGCCTTTAAACCTTTTTTACTTAAACTTTTTATACTTATAACATTTTTATACTTATAACATTTTTATACTTAAGATTTTTATACTTATATACTTTATATACTTAAACTTTATATACTTATACTTTGTGTACTGATTCTATATACTTATTAATAAATAATATATTTATATCACTATTATTTTTAAAAGAGTTGCTGATTTTGTAATACTGCTGCAGCATTCTCCACATGCTAATCACTGCCCCACATCGAATTGGCACTTTGATCAGCCACGAATCACTTCACTACCCCCTGTTGAATGTTGCATCGTATGTTGTTAGATATCTCGTAGTAGTAAGTACTTCATTATTAGGCTGCACAATATTGGAAAAGATCTATTTCTGCAATGAGTATTGCAGTATTTATTTAAATTTAAGCCGCAGCGTGTGCACGCGCCGCCATTTTGGGAGAGAAAAAAAAATTAAAAATTTAAATTCGAGTTCTGAGGTACCACTGTATCCTGTAAACTTTAGAACGTGAAACGGTCGGCTAAGTTGACCTCGAATGGTTCTGCGTGCTCATTGGTTGTTGCTACGTATATCTGGAAGCAGAAGCTGTAATTTTTATTTCTCTCGGTCTTGATTTGGGTGATCTTCATTTACTGTTTGTGTTCCATTGCTTTAAATAATGTCTGCAATGGCTCCTTTCAGTCACTTGCGTGGTTTTCTACACACCTGTCTGGGATGCTTTAAGCGTTCCAGCTTTCGTGTGCGCAAGCCCACTGCACCATCCTCGACTGTTGCAACGGGGGTTGCTATAAATGGCAACGCCCCTGCAAAGGTCGGGAGTGGCATCCACCTCCCCAGTGGACACGGGGATCTCCAGCATGCTGCTGTTGCAGCAGAGGCAGGGTCCGAGTGGGCGGCAGTTTGGAAAAAGATTGCTGCCCTCGAAGACGAGGTGGGCCGTTTAAGGTCTGAGATCTCCGTGCTTGCTGGTGCCCTGACTGATCCACATATATCCCGGAGCAGTTCGCAGACCACTGGGACTCCTTTTGTAGTCCCCACTTCAGCTCCAAGCTGTTTCCCGCCCCCTCCTCCTCCTCCTCCGCCTGCTAATATCCAGGGCCCGAAGCAGAAGAGGAGTCATCCTCAGGGAAGTGGCACAGGACCCACCAATGGCCCCAACATGGTGGATGTTCTGGCGGAGCTGCCGCACATTAAACTGCGCCCAGTGCTGAGGTCGCCAGGTGGGACGCCAGTGACCAGGAGGGGACTGACGCAGGGGACGCCCATGCCCTCAGAGGACTTTGCTGCCATTTTAGCAGAGGCTCTGAAGAAAAAGTTCAAGCATCAGAACCACTCTGATGAGTAGGAGCAGCAGTCCTCTGAGGCCTTTAACCCTTTTTAACTTAAACTTTTTTTACTTAAATTTTTTATACTTATAACATTTTTATACTTATAACATTTTTATACTTATATCATTTTTATACTTAAGATTTTTATACTTATATACTTTATATACTTAAACTTTATATACTTATACTTTGTGTACTGATTCTATATACTTATTAATAAATAATATATTTATATCACTATTATTTTTAAAAGAGTTGCTGATTTTGTAATACTGCTGCAGCATTCTCCACATGCTAATCACTGCCCCACATCGAATTGGCACTTTGATCAGCCACGAATCACTTCACTACCCCCTGTTGAATGTTGCATCGTATGTTGTTAGATATCTCGTAGTAGTAAGTACTTCATTATTAGGCTGCACAATATTGGAAAAGATCTATTTCTGCAATGAGTATTGCAGTATTTATTTAAATTTAAGCCGCAGCGTGTGCACGCGCCGCCATTTTGGGAGAGAAAAAAAAATTAAAAATTTTAATTCGAGTTCTGAGGTACCACTGTATCCTGTAAACTTTAGAACGTGAAACGGTCGGCTAAGTTGACCTCGAATGGTTCTGCGTGCTCATTGGTTGTTGCTACGTATATCTGGAAGCAGAAGCTGTAATTTTTATTTCTCTCGGTCTTGATTTGGGTGATCTTCATTTACTGTTTGTGTTCCATTGCTTTAAATAATGTCTGCAATGGCTCCTTTCAGTCACTTGCGTGGTTTTCTACACACCTGTCTGGGATGCTTTAAGCGTTCCAGCTTTCGTGTGCGCAAGCCCACTGCACCATCCTCGACTGTTGCAACGGGGGTTGCTATAAATGGCAACGCCCCTGCAAAGGTCGGGAGTGGCATCCACCTCCCCAGTGGACACGGGGATCTCCAGCATGCTGCTGTTGCAGCAGAGGCAGGGTCCGAGTGGGCGGCAGTTTGGAAAAAGATTGCTGCCCTCGAAGACGAGGTGGGCCGTTTAAGGTCTGAGATCTCCGTGCTTGCTGGTGCCCTGACTGATCCACATATATCCCGGAGCAGTTCGGAGACCACTGGGACTCCTTTTGTAGTCCCCACTTCAGCTCCAAGCTGTTTCCCGCCCCCTCCTCCTCCTCCTCCGCCTGCTAATATCCAGGGCCCGAAGCAGAAGAGGAGTCATCCTCAGGGAAGTGGCACACGACCCACCAATGGCCCCAACATGGTGGATGTTCTGGCGGAGCTGCCGCACATTAAACTGCGCCCAGTGCTGAGGTTGCCAGGTGGGACGCCAGTGACCAGGAGGGGACTGACGCAGGGGACGCCCATGCCCTCAGAGGACTTTGCTGCCATTTTAGCAGAGGCTCTGAAGAAAAAGTTCAAGCATCAGAACCACTCTGATGAGTAGGAGCAGCAGTCCTCTGAGGCCTTTAAACCTTTTTTACTTAAACTTTTTTTACTTAAATTTTTTATACTTATAACATTTTTATACTTATAACATTTTTATACTTATAACATTTTTATACTTATATCATTTTTATACTTAAGATTTTTATACTTATAAACTTTATATACTTAAACTTTATATACTTATACTTTGTTTACTGATTCTATATAATTATTAATAAATAATATATTTATATCACTATTATTTTTAAAAGAGTTGCTGATTTTGTAATACTGCTGCAGCATTCTCCACATGCTAATCACTGCCCCACATCGAATTGTCACTTTGATCAGCCACGAATCACTTCACTACCCCCTGTTGAATGTTGCATCGTATGTTGTTAGATATCTCGTAGTAGTAAGTACTTCATTATTAGGCTGCACAATATTGGAAAAGATCTATTTCTGCAATGAGTATTGCAGTATTTATTTAAATTTAAGCCGCAGCGTGTGCACGCGCCGCCATTTTGGGAGAGAAAAAAAAATAAAAAATTTAAATTCGAGTTCTGAGGTACCACTGTATCCTGTAAATTTTAGAACGTGAAACGGTCGGCTAAGTTGACCTCGAATGGTTCTGCGTGCTCATTGGTTGTTGCTACGTACATCTGGAAGCAGAAGCTGTAATTTTTATTTCTCTCGGTCTTGATTTGGGTGATCTTCATTTACTGTTTGTGTTCCATTGCTTTAAATAATGTCTGCAATGGCTCCTTTCAGTCACTTGCGTGGTTTTCTACACACCTGTCTGGGATGCTTTAAGCGTTCCAGCTTTCGTGTGCGCAAGCCCACTGCACCATCCTCGACTGTTGCAACGGGGGTTGCTATAAATGGCAACGCCCCTGCAAAGGTCGGGAGTGGCATCCACCTCCCCAGTGGACACGGGGATCTCCAGCATGCTGCTGTTGCAGCAGAGGCAGGGTCCGAGTGGGCGGCAGTTTGGAAAAAGATTGCTGCCCTCGAAGACGAGGTGGGCCGTTTAAGGTCTGAGATCTCCATGCTTGCTGGTGCCTTCACTGACCCACATATATCACGGAGCAGTTCGCAGACCACTGGGACTCCTTTTGTAGTCCCCACTTCAGCTCCAAGCTGTTTCCCGCCCCCTCCTCCTCCTCCACCTGCTAGTATCCAGGGCCCCAAGCAGAGTCATCGTCAGGGAAGTGGCGCAGGAACCACCAAAGGCCCCAACATGGTGGATGTCCTGGCGGAGCTGCCCCGTGTTAAACTGCGCCTGGTGCTGAGGTCGCCAGGTGGGACGCCAGTGCCAAGGAGGGGACTGACGCAGGGGACGCCCATGGCCTCAGACGACATTACCTCCATCTTATCAGAGGCTCTGAAAAAGAAGTTCAGGCACCAGAACCACTCTGATGAGTAGGAGAAGCGGTCCTCTGAGCCCTTAAACTTTTTATACTCATATCATTTTTATACTTGATTTTTATACTTATATACTTTATATACTTAAACTTTATATACTTATACTTTATGTACTTACATGCTTTATATGCTTATATTTATATACTTATACTTTGTGTACTGATTCTATATACTTATGAATAAATAATATATTTATATCACTATTATTTTTAAAAGATTTGCTGATTTTGTAATACTGCTGCAGCATTCTCCACATACTAATCACGGCCCCACATCGAATTGGCACTTTGCTCTGCCACATATCACTTCACTACCCCCTGTTGAATGTTGCATCGTATGTTGTTAGATATCTCGTAGTAGTAAGTACTTCATTATTAGGCTGCACAATATTGGAAAAGATGTATTTCTGCAATGAGTATTGCAGTATTTATTTAAATTTAAAATGCTTAAAACAAACCAATTTCTCACAAACACATCTATTCATGAGTGATTTAAATGGCAAGGATGAAAATGATTAGGATTAGCTCTTATGATTAGCTCTTATGATTAGCTCTTGCCAAAATAGGGCTTGTAAACTTTTGTGCTAGTCAGAATTAACCCAAACAACTATGACTATACCCCACGGAAATCTTTAGTAAAAAGCGAAAGATTTATACGGGATGAAGAGAGACCCGAGTCGATATGGGGCTGCCGCTTACCGGGTCGCCGTTAGCTGGGTCTCCGTGCCCCCCCCGCTCAGAGTAGAATGCCCAGGGGTGTCGCAGCCGCCAGTGTCGGGGCCCCGACTCCTCCCTGTCCTCCTGTCCTCTCAAGAAACAGCAATCATTTAAATAAACATGAGGGAAAATTCCAAAAGGCAAAGATGATGTCATGCCTTACCTCAGCACAGCTGCCCACCGCACAAACAGCGTGTCACCTTACTTTAAAAAATAAAAATAAAAAAAAAAGAAAACCGGCAGGAAACGAGGGCCACGCACGGATAGGGCCCTTCCCTCACAGCACATGCGGCTAATTAGCTGGCCATCCAGAGGCACTCAGTCTATTAGTCACCCACTCAGTCAGTCAGTCAGTCAGTTCTGCCTTTCAACAACAGGGGGCAGTAGAGGTGCAGCGTTCCTGGAAGCACTGCAATACCGGGTCAATGCCTGGAGCAGACGGGGCAAGCCCCACTTCCGGCTCCCTGTTCCAAAAATCTGTTTAATATGTGGTCCCCTCCATGGGGGACGTATCAAAATAACCTTTTCATACCAAAACACAATGTAAATCAGCTCAAATACATGAATAATAAATATTATGCTTGTACTACTTACATTAACACATAATCACAATCTATAAAGCTGAAACATTCCCACACTATGCAAATCATGCCAACACAGTACAATAAGACTTTCAAAGATAATATTAAACAAACAGAACTACCTGCAGAACTATTACCAATAAAACAGGAAAAGGGCAATAAGACCAGCAAATACAATTATACACCATTTAAACCTAATTACAATTATATGGTCAATAAAACAATTAAAATGTCACCTTATATGCATGCTATTAAAAAGTTAAGACCTCTAACCCTCTGGAGTCGACAGCATCGTTGGCAATGCCACGATCTTTCTTGTGTATTTCAGTTCATAACTCGCTGAAATCTTATTATAGAAACATGAAAAAAATGCTGAATAAATCTGTAATCTGCATTCTTTTCAAAATGTCCATTGTTGGAAGTATTAAACTTTTTAAAATTAGGTTAAATTGGCAAAAAAGTAAACCATGTCACCTTACTTTGTTTTATCTGCATTGGGGGTGTGTAGTACCGCTCTCACCCGAAGATCGCTATTCACATTCTAAATAGCTGCATTAGCGCGTATTCTGATTGCATTCGCATGGTAATTTGATGAACAACGCAACGGTGAAACGCGATCCAGATACGTCCCCATCAGCGCCATAAAAGGGGGAGGGAAGTGGCCAGGTGACAATGGCTCATTCATTCACATGAAAGTTGCTACATATTCAATGAAAGGAGCCAGAAATAGTTACATGAGTTAGGTTTTTCTTGTTTATTTATCCAAATAAATATTGCAACTACACCAGTTAGTCATCTTCATGTAGCCAAGACTTTGGTGATCAGATATCTGGGATCAAAACAAACTGCCAGCATTGCTTACAATGTAGTTTTATAATGTTTCTGCAAGTGTTCCAAACTGCATTTTGCAATGTCTATACTTTGAATATCAAATTACAAACTTCACATAAATCTAACATATTTACAAAGTACACTAAGATTAAGATGAGTTTGTTGCCAAACCAAATATATAAGAAATAATTTATTTGCCAGGAATTAAGTTTTTGATATTGAATGAAATGTGTGAGCATGCCCCAGTTAGTGAAAGTGTGTTTCCTACCCCTAGACTCCAGAGGGTTAAAAAGGAACACATCCGCAGACTTCCAAGCTCTGCACAAGAGTTGGGCTAAAACGGCATCATACACCTTCCCAAAACACATAAAATCAGTAACCTTGGGAATAAAATAGGTTAATCGCACAATAAACAGCACAACAGATCAAAATGTTAATAAATATTAATAAAGTTAACATTGATGAATAAGTGCTAACAGTGATCAACCAAAACAGTGCTCAGTAAAATCTTTACATGTCAATAAATAAAATCCATACCAAATAAAACACACGCACAGAAAAACAAAACACACTTACCTAAAACCCGACGTGTCCTCTGTGTGCTTCAGGAAAATGCATCATGTCAACCCTGTAGGATGGAGTGTCACCACCTAGACGTACCGGGGCAGCTTTCGCCTAGGATCAAGGCAGTTGGATGGATGTCAACTTACCTCTGGGGGTAGGTCGTTTAAGTAGATGGCAGCTTCCTTCTGGGGCCTGGGGGTTTGGGTGAATGTCAGCTTACTTCTGTGATCAGGGTGTTTGGGTGGAAGCGAGCTTACCTCTGGGGTCAGGGGATTGAGTTGAAAGCAGCTTGCCTCTGGGGTTGGAACATTTGGGTGGATGTGAGCTTACATGAGGGGCCTGCATTTTTGGATGGACAGCAGCTTGCCACTGGGGTTAGGGCATTTTGGTGGATGTGAGCTTACCTCAGGGGCCTGCGTGTTTGGGTAGACTGCAGCTTGCCTCTGGGATCAGCATGGTTGGGTGAATGGCTGATTACTGGGAACAATGTGTTTAAGTGGATGGCAGCCTACATCTGGGATCAGGGTATTTGGGCGGACAGCGGCTTGCCTGTCTGATCAGGGTGCTTGGATGAACAGCATCTTACCTCTGTGGTTGGGCCGGTTGCGTGTTTGGGAGCTTACCTCTAGGGCCAGGGCGCTTGGTGGACGGCAGCTTACCTCTGGGATCAAGGCGTCTGAGTGGATGAAAGCTTACCTCTATTATCAGGGTGTTTGGGTTTATGTCATCTTAACTCTGGGGTCAAGGCGCTTGGTTGGATGCAGTTGGTTGGATTGGAGCTTTACCTCTGGAATTAGGGCATTTGAGTAGATGACAGCTTAACTCTGTGATCATTGTGTTTGGGTACATGTCAGCTTACCTCTGGGGTCAGAGCGTTTGTGTGTAGGGCAGCTTATCACAGCTAACTATCGATTAGTTTAACTGAATTTATCCAAAAATTATTATTATTTCTATACCTGACAGACAAAATATTGTGACTTACATATAATGTGACATGTTGTTAATGCAACCAGTAATCAGAAGACAGTGTGACACGTGCTGCACACCAGGGCAATTTCAGAATCACTAATCAGATCTGCAGTTAACACCAAGTTATGGTAAACCAAGTGACGCCTATATAATATACATGTATGGAAATCACACAATCCGAAAAATAGTTTCCCGAAATATTAACACAGAGGTATTTCTCACTCACTATAAAACACGATGTAAATTTCCCTGTAGTAATTAATAGATTAACAGACAAAAAACCCAGAGTCACACCAACGAAAACACAACGCAATGCTAGGGCCAACTAGCAAGAACTGGCTAACCAGGTAAAAATTCGCAATTAACTTCTAAATTATCGAAACTCAGTTACATCAATAAGTACATAAGTTACCACGAAACATACATGTATTAGTTTAATAAAGTCTAAGCAGAAATTATCAAAATAAATACGGTTTTGGTTTTGTTTGCCGGAGCTCAAACGTCGGACATCTCCCTTAGTAAAAGGGTGTGGACTCTGGCCGTTGACAACCACGTGCCGCTCGCGCCACACAACGTCGTTGACCGCAGTCTGTCATACTCTCGCGTGTTACGTCTGACTGACGCGCGCCGCAATAGTGAGATTTAGCAGTACTAACGTTAAAAAAAGCTCTTACTGACCTCATTTTACTGTATCATATGCGCAGTAATTTATCTTGCTTTCTTAAAATAACCAATACATTTTGGTGCTACTGCTCTGTTTGAGTCCATGAATTATGTCCTGCATAGAAATGTGTAGTGGCAGAACATTTAAACAACTGGATCGCATTTTAAAACATAATCTTATGTAGACATCACACCTCTCCCGAAAGACTCCCGCAAATGCACCACAGCTCCCTCACACCCCCGAATAATGTGCAGCATCCTGGAAATTTGTCCACACAGAAATAAAAGCAATCAAACGCAGGGAAGTGGCCACGTGCCTACAGATCGTATGTTGGGCGTGGCTACGGATCGTCTGTCGCCGCCCCCCAACTTTCACAGTCAGCACCCCCTCCCTTCCCTAAGGTGGGATAATTCAGACATCCCAACCTGCAAAAACTCAATTCAGGGAGGTGCCCCCAACCCCCCGACAAGGAGGGAGATAACTTCAACAAACTTGATTTCACAGTTTAATTTGTTCATTAATTTCCTCTAGGCAGCGCACTAAATTACGAAGGTCAAAATTATGTATTTTGACAATAATATAAGTAGATTATTTTACCATTTATGCAAATTCCTTAATTTTATTCCATTGCTACTTTACAAAAGTCTTCAAGGAGTCTTTCATGACAGCATTAGCAACTAACCAAGTGTCTAACTAGTGTAGACCTGAATAATACAGCACATGAAATGACACTTGTTAAACTCACCTCAACATGCCTTTTACAATCGTTTAAACCGTCATGGGCAATGCTGAAATCACTGTTGCAAACAGTACAGCCTACTTTAATGTAAAATCAGACAGATTGCTTAACTTGCAGCTGCCCAATTACACGTACATATTTTATTGCTGCAGATAATTAAGGCAGGTAATACAACGCTGAAGGTTAGAGGTATAGTACGATTACATATGTACAACGTGGTCATTTCAGTCAGACAAACGTTTAAAATGGAAAACCAGCTTTTACCGGCAATTTCCAGAGCACGTCCTAGTCGAAGTACTACACTGCCATCTATTGGACAAGTCAGGTTACTGAATCGTGAAATGTGTCTGTACTGAAATGGATAAAACAAACATAATATCTTCAGTCATGTTTTCTTTTAGGACCACTACAAGAGGATTATCAGTATGAAGGTTTATCAATAAAAATAATTTATTAAAATAAATATTACAGGGCTCTCCCTGAAAATAAGATGCTCTTAGCTTCCAAAGCCAAGGACACATTCTAGTGATTTTCCAGGAGACTGGACCTAACTAACCTGGGGCCTTATGAAAAACAATCAATCAGTTCATGTTGAAGCTCGCAAGGTGTGGAGAACAAGAAACACAAGTAAGGGAGAAAGGCAAGGTGCAAAGCATACACAAGCAGTGTAACGACATATCAGTTACAATGTATGATTAAACATACATCATTTCTCACAGTATGAATAGTGGCCCGTTGCTCCTACTATAGCCTCACGCCTCCAGGGTCATGGGTTCAATCTGCACCCCTGCTGTAATAAACAGTGACATTATTACAGTAACATACTGTTTAAAATAGTACAATACTGTAGAAAAAATGCTTTCTGGGCAATATTTATGACAACCTTGCCGATAAAATACTGTAATGTACTGTAATTCTGTGCATGAACTTCAAAAAAATAAACTGTAGAATTTACTCAGATTGAATGATGTAACAATTTGCACTCACTTTTTTGGGTTGACTTTAAACCCTTTTTAAGTAAAGTATACCCAATTCTAGGAAACATTTTAAATAAATAAAGCTATAATCTACCTACTGTCACAGTACCATCCTATAAGATTTACTCAAATCAATTAATATTTTAATATTAATATTAATTAATTTGAATATTAACATTAATTAATATTTCAAATCAATATTTGTACTCACTCATTTGGGTAAATTGGGGTATTATTTTTTATGAGTAAAGTAAACCCAAGTTTATCAAATAACATACCTAATGTATTTAAAGGGCCCTTTTCAGCATTCAACGCAAAGTGGTACCAGGTTTGAAACAAGGGTCTTTGCCAGCATGGCCTGATACAGTTTTCTGTCCCTTTGGGAGTAAAGGTCTTTGCTCAAGAGCTCATTAATGTGGCTATTCTGCCAAGACTGGGCTGTTCTGCAGCTGTGGTATATTTCACCCACCGTCATGAAGGAAACTCTCCCAAATACTGACCTTGCAAGATGTTCTCTGTTGAGATAAAAAAAAATGGAATAGCTGTGATTGCTCATGTAATGCTTTTTTGGGGTGATGTATTTGTTAATGTAAGGCCATTTTGATTACCCACACTTGGCCTTGTAGCCTTATATTTGCAGAAAAGAGCCTGAGCTGTATGTATATGTATATTTGCATAGCATGACATGGTACTGCCTTTGATTTAGTAGATTTTTAATTCACTGTTATGATGTTGAATAGGACAAGCGCATAAAACCTCAAATATATTGGCTACCACAGCTAAAATGGATCTTGGTGGTTCGTACTCTATGGAGTGATCTTGGGTGGGAGGCTAAGATTGGATGTAGATAGAATAAATAATCTCAATGTCTTCTAACATCCCCCCCATAAGAACACACATTAAGTCCTGCTCATACTAATTCTGGTATCTAAACCATCAGCTTTTCAGGACTCTTTGGCAGTTATATATCTCAAAACACACCAAGCCAACTGATACAGAGCAATCAATTTAAACAACCAAAGGAATCCTGAAATAAAACAAGCAATGATATGTCGTGGAGACTAATATCTGTGGCATTCCATTCTCAACTGCGGTGGGATTCTAAATATTATGTAAACATGGATATCCAAAAATGAAGCCTAATTAAAATCGAAATATTAAATGAGCAAAATTAATAAATTTGTTGTTGTATCCCAAGTTGTGATTAAAAAGCAATGAGGCTGCCACCCATTATATCTGCTCTAGGGAAATGCACTTCTGCAGCCACTAGGGGAGCTCTCACCTTCTCTCAGTCCTGCTAAATAATGTTGCATAGTCTAACAAGCGTTATAATTTGTGTCAATGAGCACTGCCTTACCGGAAATGCTTTCCCTGGGAATTATTGTAAACATGTATTACGTATTATAGGAGAAATACTTGTAAATGAATTAGATTTATTAACTGGCTCCTGAAATTAAGAACTGTAAATGAACTGATCGTAATGAGTATTAATTAAATTAATTCAGAGACATTGCAGTTCATTCCACATGAAAAGTTACAACTTAAGCTAAATCCGCTTAAATCATTTAGAATGTTTAATAACACATAATACACAAAAACATAACACATAAAAACAAATAATGATGAACTCAAAGTAATGGCTATATTTCCAGCTCCTGAAGGCGTACTTCTCACTCGCTATGCTCACTTTGTTTTTGTTTGAGCTGGTTTCTCATGCATGTAGGTCTCCCGTAGATGACGTCGCGCGTGCGACTGTCAGACAGACATCTGCCTGCCGCTGACAGGTTACTGTGAATTATTATTTCTGTTTTTACAATATAGATGTTAAAGCACTTGATTTTATTGGTAACGCAGCGGTAACATAAAGTTACTTGAAATTGTAACAGTAATCTCATTATCAATTTTAAAATTATAACGCGTTAAATTACTCCGTTACTAAAAACGAATCAAATTCCAGTAAAACGTTACTATAAGTGACAATGTAAGAGACAATAAAAAGCAAATGTAACCATTATGTAAATATTTCAGATATTTTACTGAAAGGTATATCACAGGGTACAAAAAACAAACAGCACTGTTAACATGACAAAATACAAGACAGCATATGAAAGCTCACAGAGAAATGTCCAGTCAGGTGGCAGTCCAGGCTTTTGAGTTGAGTACAGACTTTCATTGTCCAGTTGCCCATGCCTTGACAAGCGACATTCTGTTGGTTTACCAAGAATTAACCCACACGGAACAACTGATCAATACTTCCACACACAGATAAGGGAATAACTTTCTCAAAAAGTTTGTTCTCCTTAACTCTCCGGATACACGTTTCGACATGAACCCGCAAACGGGCGATGGACTGTGTTTGTTCAACATCCTGTTTACTCATCTGAGTTTTCTTTGACAGGACAGCAGGCCGGTAAACCTTGCAGGGTACAAGAGTGTGCACAAGAAACCCCATGTCCACCATAATGCCCATGTCAGCTGTGCAGAACAAGAGATGATGGTGTTTGACAAAAGATTTCTGTACAGTCCAGCATCACTTGTGTGTTTGCATATGGGGAAAACTCTGGTGGTAATTGAGCTTTGTAATTGGGCTTCTTTTGGTAGCTACAGACATATAGAACCAAGCAGGTGGTACCAAAAGTGTGTCCAGGTCGTTATAATTCTGCTGACAGTGGTGCGGTGGATACCAAAATGGTTGGCATGATCGCAGAGAGGCAGAGCCACGGAGAGATGCATTAGGAACAGAAGCAACTCGTCTATGGGCGCAAGTTTCTGTTAGAGATAAGAAAGAAAGTTAACTAAAATTAGCAAAAGTAGAAGCTACACAAGCTAATATCACAGGCAAACGGTACAGTTTACCCACCACAATAACAAAGCGGCCATTGGGGTCCAATATTGTTTCAGAAGCTTCAAATGATACTGATTTGTTGATCAAGATTCCAGCCCCCCTGGCCCTACTCCGAAAGGTTGAATGGAACACTTGTCCAACCCAGCTTCTTTTTAAACTCAAATGATCTGACCTGCGCATGTGCGTCTCAGTTAAGAAGGCTATATCCGTTTTTAAAAACTTAAGATGAGCAAGGACCTTGGTGCGTTTGATAGGATGATTTAGGCCTTTCACATTCCAATTAGTAAACTTAACTGACTGGCCACTCCTCCCAGGAGCCATATTTGAATTAGCCATATTTAATACTGGTAATATCCAGCAGACATAATCTGAGTTGCAGTAAATTAATTCTGTGACTCTGGTAGATGTCATGTTCGAAACAAAGTGTAACCACTAATGGACAAAATGAAAGACAAAAAAAACAACAAAATAAAAAAGAGACTTTAAGTACAAAAACACCACCACCCCCACCCCCCAGCACTATCCCGAACACAGTGCATATCCCAAGAGCAAAACACTGCAAAATTCTAACTTGGGTCTCTAATTTAACCAAAAACTACCCAAAGCACAGCGAGCAATCACATTCAGAAATATATATACGGTGGTACGTCGGTTCTCAAACTCACTAGAACTCGAATTTCTTGAAAGTCGAACAAACCAGTTTGACCTAGAACTCGATCTGAATATCAGAAGTCGAACCATGAACACTGACCTAATATAAATTGTACGTGCCATGAGTCATACTACAATGCAATTCTTACTTGAATGCCTTCTTCCCAGACTGGATGATTAACCAAATAAAACAGCGCAACATTACAGTAATAATAAATAAACCACTAACTTACGTGTACTATTAGAGCATTTATGTCATTTATTTAAACTTTATTTTACCAGGTAAATTAACTGAAAACCACTTCTCACTGCTTTACGTGATATTCGGGAGAAATAGCAGATTACGCATCAGAACTGCCTAGGATACAAACGTCATGCATGTAACTAAACTCTTCAGCCAATAAGGGCAAAGGTGTGTCGTCACGGAGGCGGTTCCAGTTTGTGCAACCGGGTGAGAGGTCGCAATGCATCTAATCGTAATGCATTGCGTCAGGATCAGAATGCGTTGCTTTAAGCCAGCGCTGTAAGCAAGTCGAACGCACCCAATGACCGGACTGGGGAAACAAAATTTACAAGCGGACTTAATACAGAGGACTAATGACAACAACCAGAAACAGCTGATCACATGGGGATCCCACACGAGCTTAACGAGGGGGCGTGGCACACGGAAGGAGCGGACGATCGGGGCAGGACAGGGGTAATGTTGGGATAATATCTTTATCGTTTTGGAAGTCATTAAGAAAAAAAATGCTCTTCTTGTTTTATCCTGTTCATTTTGTGTTGAAATGCTTAAAAACACACACACACACATATTTAGGTGTAATTTTGGGGGGCCGGGAACCAATTAATTGGTTTTCCATTATTTCTTATGGGAAAAATTAGATCAGAACTCAAACTTTTTAGGATTCGATCTGGAGTCCGGAACGGATTAAGTTCGAGAACCGAGATACCACTGTATAGTGCAAAATACCATGTATTTTGTAATGTCTCAAATGAAGTAGGCCTAAACTAATATTAGGCCACTAAACATAGTGTACTATCAAAGAGCAGCCCATTGGTTTTCAATTCAGTAGCCTAATGTGAAATACTATGGTTTAATGGTTTAAAATTATAGTAAACAAAAGCAGCTCAAGAAAATCAACTATTCATATGTTATAGCCCATTTATATGAGGAAGAGAACAAGAATTCCCGGCATGTTGAAAAAAGTGCCTACACCAAACCTTTCCATAGACTAATAAGAACCGAGAGAAAAAAGGGAAAATAAATGTCTTTCTCATAAATTGAGCAACATAGCACTATCTGCATTTAGTAGGCTATAGACCTGGTTAATTCAACTTTGACACTGACGGTGAAATAAACCTGTACAGTTTGGTCACTTAAAAAACACTGACCGTTTTTGAAAGTTATGTCTGTACCTGATCATGATGGAGGAGAATGGTAGTCTTTATATACGAGATGGCCCGATGGGAATCGGTAAAGGTTTTTTCCTCGCCATCAAATGTGATACGGAATGTAGCTGGATAACGGAGACCAAATTTCACATCCTAAACAGTTCTAAGGAGCTGCTTTGCTCTTTAAAGGCAGCTCGCTTCTTTGCTATCGCCAGAGTGAAGTCCGGAAAGATGTGCACACGCTTCTCCTTGTAAAACAGCTGCTTCTTCTGGCTGGAGAGGCGAAGGATGCGATCCTTCACGTCACCATAATGTACACGGATTATGAATGGTCTTGGCCTCTTCTCTTCCCACGGCCTCGGTGATAATGAACTGTGGCCCCGGTCCAGACATGGAGTTTCCTCCAGGTTCAGTATCTCCTTCAAAGCAGTTGCGCAGAATTGCCGCGGGTTGGTCCCCTCTTGGCCCTCCTCTATTCCAACAATGCATTTAGTTGTCAGGTTACACACATCTGACTGCAGTTTTTTCACGGCAGTTTCCAAAGTAAAGACTGTAGAGCTCCACACCGTGGTAGACTGCTCGAGGTCGTCCAAAAGCTTGGAATGCTGTGCATTAGCAGTCTGTAAGGAGCTAGCCGTAGAATGCAACTCTGGGCGGATAGAAGTTATTTCTTGCCAGAGGACAGCAGTTTGTGTATCTATTTTCGTGCCCAATAGTTCAATCGCTGTCATAATTTTCTCAACCGAATCCGAAGAAAGTTGCTGTGCATCGCCCTCAGTGTTAGCCTTCTTGCTAGCTGTAGCAGGTTTCTGTGAGCGACTAGCCATTTTTAAACGAGGAGGAAAACAAAACTTTTAAACGCGTTTTCTTGCTGCCTTAGTCCTTCAATTAGTGATGTTAAACTTTTCGGATAAATATTTATCTATCAATATGGCTTCTGCAAGTATGTAAATATAATGAAAATGAAATTGCTCACTGAGCTCCAGGACCTCACAGCCTCACATGTCGAACGTCAACCGGAAGTTCCCATGCAATTGTTTCTTAAACATACCTTTACCTATCTTATCTTATCCTATGTTATCTTATGTTATGTGAAGTGTCGCTATTTACATCTGACAGATAGCCCATCTCCACAGCCATCTCCAGAACCCCAGGGATGTCACTCAGCTGGTCCAGCACATCACTAGGAAATTTGACCTCATCTTCATCAAGTCTCGGTCGCAGGGGCACCCTCATTATCCCCGTACGAATAGTGAGCCTCAGAGTTTCCATTCCTCTGTTGCTTGCAGATGTGAGCTGAGCTCATGAAGTCATTCCAGAACTCCTGGCACCAGTAATGAGCAGAGCACTTGGCATCATAGGTCATCTTATTGTAGTTGATTATATAGTAATGACTGAATTTTTCCATTTTTTCGATAACAAGAGAAGGGGACAAAAACGGTGGTGTTGGACCCATGACCAGCTGAGATGAGGGGGCCTGCACCAGAACGTGAGGCAGAGGGGTGGGATGAACTACGGCTGGGGCTGAAGATGGTTCTGGAGCTGGGCTAACTGGTGAGGCTACGCATGGGGATGAAGGAGGGGAGTCCATAAAAAGAGATGGAGAAGGAGGTAAAACAAAAGAGGATGGGACTGGTGAGGGAACTAAGAAGGAAGTTGATGATAAGGCTGGTGAGTAGGGCTCAGGGTGCGACGTTGTTGGGACTCGATGCAGGATGGTAGATCCCACATGGGTTGAATCGAAGGGGTTACTGGAGAATAGCAGCTTTTGTAAGTTCTTGGTATATGGCCCCCTTCCGTCCTTTAGGTTTCCTCCTTCGTCCTGATAAAAGAATGACGGTACAATTATGCAAAATAAAGTGTAAAAATACAAGAGTCAAATCAATTGATGGCTGTTAGTGACAGACAGACAGCACACTTGGCAGTCAGTACTGCACATTGAGAAAAATACTGCCGTCTCATTGTCTCATTGGAGACAGGAAGCGAATGCTTGGGAGACTTACGCGCTGGTCTCTGATTGGGTCGCCTGCATTTCCGTAGGGGTACTTCACCTATAAAAACACACCAGTCAGTGCACAGATTGCCTGATATGCAGAACAGCATTTACTATAGAGAATGGCAACGCTGGAAAGGTTCATGTGCTCCAAGGCTAGCAGCCCACTCAGTCCAAATGCTGGCATCAAGAACTGACTATTGAATCAAATCATTTATATAAGTAAGTGAACTTTATTGTCATTCACTCCATACAACAGTACAACAACGGAAGCATAGCTGAACAAAATTGCATATCCCCAGGCTCAATGTGCAGACATTAAAAGATGCACATAGTCAACATATGGCTAACACAAAGAAAATTTCACTTTCTTACACAGAAGTAATTAAGACTTTGTAAGACAGCATAAGGGGGCGTTCACATATCGCGCCTAAAAACGCGAGGAAAACGCTAGGCGCGTCGCTTTCTCCTTTTTTCCAAAAGCGCCCGGGCGCTTGCGCTCTGGAAGTGTCTGTCGTTGCTAAGCAACCATCCGCCGCGCTCTCCATTAATTTCAAAAATGGATTTCCACCAACAAAAAACCCTTGCTGTGACTCTGCTACAAGATTTATTTACGCAGAAAAGAAAAAAACGCCGTAGTGTTTGGGTGCACCCCATTCTTCAAAAACGTAAAAAACACGGGGAATTTCACCAGCTGATCCAGGAGCTCCGCCTGGACAACGGGAGGTTCAAAGCCTATTTCAGACTTGACAAGGACCAGTTGGATTATATTTTAGGAAAAGCTGGCCCTAGCATCAGCAAACAGAGCTTCTGCCGTGAAACCATCTCTCCTGCACAACGGCTCTGCATTTGTCTGAGATAATTACCGTCATAACCGAAATGACCAAAACACAAAATTAAAAAAATATAACTGAAATAATTCTATATAAAATCTATATAAACAATAACAAATTCTATATACATCCATTCTATAAAAACAATGATGGCTTTAACAAGGAATTAGTTATACGCATTAAAATATTTTTAAGTAACTAGTACAGCAATTGTGTGTGTGTGTGTACATATATATATGACAAATCATAAAGTTCAGGAAATCCCTGGACCACAATAATGAGCTGCTCCTCCATGTTTCTGCTGAGGCGTCAGTGTAACGGAAAAGGCGAGGAAGCTAATTGGTTGAATCTTGTCACATGACTCGCGGTGCGCTTGCGGCATTTTGAAAAGTTGAGATGTTTTCAACTCGTCGCGGTGCCGACGCGCCTGAAAAAACCGGGCGCGTCGCACCGCGTGCGCGTCGCGACCGCGTCGCTTCCGTTATGAGCGCGGCTGCCGCGCGTCTACATTTGAAATAATGGACTTGAGCGCGCAAAAGACGCGATATGTGAACGGCTCCTAAGGCAGCACAGGACAGACACTAAATATACAAACCAATATACATACCCAGCAGGCATCCGAACATTGTCACAACGTTGAATGACAGTTGAAATCCTGTCTTTATGTTGACAACATTGTTTCAACATAAATATGATGTTGAGATTTCAATGCCTGCTGTGAGCAAGCAGGAACAGCGTTGGCACTATGCTGATCTTGCGTCGAAATATAACAATATAATATATTTTTTTTAAAAGTTGAAAAAATCATTCTGGTAGCACTCTGCAAACATTTATTAATATTTTGGAGGTATATTTTTTAAAGCGGTTTGGACTCTCGGTTTGGACTGACTGCCGAACCGCCTTCACGCATGCGCACTTCCTGCATTCTCCAACGGTCTCCCGCTTGAGCGCTGCTCTGGTTTTGCAAACACTTGGAAGCTGTCGAAGAGGTGGATCCTAGGCACAGGCAATCCAAAAGGTAAGCATAGGCAATCATGAAGTTGACCAACATCTAAAGTAAAAGTTATTAATGTTCATTCATTGATTTGTTATTTGTGAGGCCAATCGTTCACGTTCTTTTACACAGCAAATGTGCCAGTGTTAAATTAACACTGCATGGTGTCTATATGTGTCCACACTATTCAGTGTTACCTTTAACACTTTACAGTGTGCAGTGAGTGTTGTTTTTACAATGTTAATGTTTATTAACTCTTATAGTGTTCAATTTACAACCTAGAGTGTTGTCAAAGAGTCTCCACTTCCACATATCTGCCCCATTTTAATATGCGCACAAGACGTCATGAGGATCAGAAGAGCCATCTCAGATTTACCCACCATCAAGAGAAAGACTCTGACCAAACAGGATCTTACAGCTTTTTCTTGTTTCATATTAAGGTTTTACTGGCTTGGTTCTGATTGATCTTGAAGAATAGAGAGCTGTGGTTTTATAGCATCTTGCTATTGAGTCAGAGAAAAAACTCTTGGAGAAGTATAGGGTATCTCTCCGGAGTAGTCTATATTTTAATGGCGTGGGGATATGTTTGATTGCCAGTCCTTCCCTTGGATGATTAACATATGTAGAAAGGTGTCAGGAAAGTTGTGATACTCTTTTTTTGTGCAGCTCCTGGTACCACCTCCTCCGCAGTAGACCAGTGGTGCTGGATGTATATTTGCATAGCATGACACAGTACTGTTGTTGATTTAATAGATTTTTTTTTTAAATCCACCGCGATTGTGATGAATAAAGCCAGAACAAAAACCCCAGAAATGGCTCCTGCGTGCCAGCCAGGGACCAGGAGGGATGGTTTGGCCTCTATGGCTTAACAAGGGAAGGTATTGGCTGGGTGAAAAATGCTGTAGAAAACCAATCATTTTGTTTCTTTTCTAAGCCTGGGCTCTCTAGGAAGATCATTTGGACATTATGTGCCTTGTCAATTGAGATTTCTTTGGGGATGCAGATATATAAGAACTACACTGCTCAGACAAATCAGCTTACACCAACACAGAAAAACACATATGGTAATTTGGTAAAGACTAATAGTGCCATACCATCCTCAATCGTGGTGGGTTTCTAAAAATTAAGCTTAATGAAAGTCTTAATATTGATTTGATTTGTTCCTCTATCGCAAGTTGTAGTCTAAAAGCAATGAGGTCACCACCCATTGTATCTGTTTTAGCGAAATACACTCCTTCAGTCATTAAGATAGCTCTCACCTTCTTTCAGCCCTGCTAAACAACTATGTTATGCAGTCTAACACAGATTAGCTTCATAGTCGGTGTTTGGTGCCATATATTTCACGCACTTTTATACCACAGATGGTTCTCAGCACAGTTTGTTGGTCATTAAGAGCTGAACTGAAATGAAACTTGCATAAAAAGATAAAAGGCTATGTTGGTCTGAGTCTTTCTTATTATGGTGGGTTAGTAAAACACAGCAGCTGAATGCCCAAATGAGTTCAAATGAGAGACATTAAAATAGGGCAGATATGGGCCACCCATTTTGTACCTGTGTGCCACCCATATGGGCTTGCAATCTGGGAAGAGGTGGAGACACATTGTCTTAACACTCTAGGTTGTAAATTGAACACTATAAGAGTTCATAAATATTAACACTGTAAAAACAACAGTCACTGCACACTGAAAAGTGTTAAAGGTAACACTGAATGGTGTGGACCCATATAGACACCATGCAGTGTTAATTTAACACTGGCACATTTGCTGTGCAGAGCAGGAGGTGATGGCAAACACAAAATGAATTCCAGTTAGGAAAAAACCCAAGCGTCTTTGATGCAGCATATGTTAAATCTTAATTCTTCTTCTACAACCAACATGAACATTTACATTTTTTTGGCAGTGTTAGTGGTACTGCACTATTTACATCATTTACTGTCTTAACTGTTGCACTGTTTACATTAACTCATTCTCTTTACATTTGTTGTATAAACAAAGTTGAATCTCAACATTGAATCAATATGGAAATATTATGTAAACCAACACTCTGATAACGGTTATTCAATGTTGAGAGACAAGGTTGTAACAACATCTTTACAACAGAAAATGCCTGCTGGGGAACTATTACCCATAAAATAGGAAAAGGGCAATAAGACCAGCAAATACAATTATACACCATTTAAACCTAATTACAATTATATGGTCAATAAAACAATTAAAATGTCACCTTATATGCATGCTATTAAAAAGTTAAGACCTCTAACCCTCTGGAGTCGACGGCATCGTCGGCAATGCCGCGATCTTTCTTGTGTATTTCAGTTCATAACTCGCTGAAATCTTATTATAGAAACATGAAAAAAATGCTGACTAAATCTGTAATCTGCATTCTTTTCAAAACGTCCATTGTCGGAAGTTTTAAACTTTTAAAAATTAGGTTAAATCGGCAAAAAAGTAAACCATGTCACCTTACTTTGTTTTACCTGCATCGGGGGCGTGTAGTACCGCTGTCACCCGAAGATCGCTATTCACATTCTAAATAGCCGCATTAGCGCGTATTCAGATCGCATTCGCATGGTAATTTTTTTCTATTTTATTTTTTTATTTTTTTTTATAAATATTCCCTCCTCCACCCCCCCTCTGCAGAGGACTACTTTATTTGTATTTATTTATTTATTTTATTATTTATTTATTTTTTACTTTTATTTACTTCCTCGAAAGAAGGGGGGGGGGGGGGAACAAAGGAGAAGAAGGGGGGAAGAGAGGGAGGGAGAGAGAGGGGAAAGAAAGGGAGAAAAGAAAAAAAACAAAACAGATAATCTGCTTCCATGTCTGCTAAAAAGAGAAAGACAACATACACTCACCTAAAGGATTATTAGGAACACCATACTAATACGGTGTTTGACCCCCTTTCACCTTCAGAACTGCCTTAATTCTACGTGCCATTGATTCAACAAGGTGCTGAAAGCATTCTTTAGAAATGTTGGCCCATATTGATAGGACAGCATCTTGCAGTTGATGGAGATTTGTGGGATGCACATCCAGGGCACGAAGCTCCCGTTCCACCACATCCCAAAGATGCTCTATTGGGTTGAGATCTGGTGACTGTGGGGGCCATATTAGTACAGTGAACTCATTGTCATGTTCAAGAAACCAATTTGAAATAATTCGAGCTTTGTGACATGGTGCATTATCCTGCTGGAAGTAGCCATCAGAGGATGGGTACATGGTGGTCATAAAGGGATGGACATGGTCAGAAACAATGCTCAGGTAGGCCGTGGCATTTAAACGATGCCCAATTGGCACTAAGGGGCCTAAAGTGTGCCAAGAAAACATCCCCCACACCATTACACCACCACCACCAGCCTGCACAGTGGTAACAAGGCATGATGGATCCATGTTCTCATTCTGTTTATGCCAAATTCTGACTCTACCAATTGAATGTCTCAACAGAAATCGAGACTCATCAGACCAGGCAACAATTTTTCCAGTCTTCAACTGTCCAATTTTGCTGAGCTCGTGCAAATTGTAGCCTCTGTTTCCTATTTGTAGTGGAGATGAGTGGTACCCGGTGGGGTCTTCTGCTGTTGTAGCCCACCCGCCTCAAGGTTGTGCGTGTTGTGGCTTCACAAATGCTTTGCTGCATACCTCGGTTGTAACGAGTGGTTATTTCAGTCAAAGTTATTTCGGCCCATTCTCCTCTGACCTCTAGCATCAACAGGGCATTTTCGCCCACAGGACTGCCGCATACTGGATATTTTTCCCTTTGCACACCATTCTTTGTAAACCCTAGAAATGGTTGTGCGTGAAAATCCCAGTTACTGAGCAGATTGTGAAATACTCAGACCGGCCCGTCTGGCACCAACAACCATGCCACGTTCAAAATTGCTTAAATCACCTTTCTTTCCCATTCTGACATTCAGTTTGGAGTTCAGGAGATTGTCTTGACCAGGACCACACCCCTAAATGCATTGAAGCAACTGCCATGTGATTGGTTGATTAAATAATTGCATTAATGAGAAATTGAACAGGTGTTCCTAATAATCCTTTAGGTGAGTCTACAACATCTGTACTAATCACAACGACCATCAAACGTTAAATGTTGTTGAACAGCACACACAACCAGCATTACAACACATGCCCAGAACACGATCAAGATAGTGTGTGTCCGTGAGCACGTGTCCGTGAGCACCTGTGTGCACACCTGTGTGTGTCAGCGCGCTGGTGTTCCTAAGGTTTCTCCATGTAAATGTCTAGTAGTGTGTGTGGGGAGCCACAGCCCCGCCCACCCAGGACATGAAGCCAACACGGAGGAGACCCGGGCCCCAGACATCCAGAGGCCCCCCAGGGCACGAGAACCCCAGGAGGACCACCACAGGGACAATTGCAGCCCCCACCCAGAAAAGGGCAGAGGAGCACTCCGGAGGGGGGCCATCTAGCAGCCACATCGCAGGAGCCCCAGGGCGCTGTGGCGGCGAGCACGCAGGCTCCGTCGGCGGCCGGCCACACCAGGGCAGACCGGACCCCGGCCCAGAGGTCCAAGGGCCCTCCCACCCCCCAGCCGGGGCCCCGACCAAGCCGGAAGGACCAGGCCCTGACAGGCAACCGCCGAGAGTGAGCCAGCACACACCAGAGCATCCAGCCCCGGACATCGAGAACCACCAACACATTGGCAGCTGGGGCCTCATCCACCGGCAGGGAGTGTGGCGGGGGGCAATAGAGCCTGAGATGTTATTTCAGGTGGAGTCTAAGACCCAACCTGACACATGCGTTTAGACAAACAGGCGCTCACATACACAAGCATATGTTCCCACCATCATGCACACATAAACAAATGTTCACCCATTCGCCCAATATGAAGACACACAGAAATGAACGCCGTACACACACTCACACTCCCCATATATACTCTATACTCCGAGATCCGGGCACCACCACCCCCAGAGGGGCAATCCGCCACCAGACCCCAGAGATGGATCCCTTTTTTTTCCTCTGGCGTGGGGACAAGAAGACCACCCCGGACCCCGCAGCAGCCGAGAAGCCCACCAGCCCAGACCCCAACCGGACGGCCAGCTCAGATTATAAGAGGAAGATTGAGGAACATCTGGACAGCAATAACAGCAGGCAGGTGTGGATGGGTGTCCAGCATATGACCAGCTATAGGTAGGGCTGGGCGATATCAAATCGCGATTAAATTGCGATTAAATCGCGCATGCGCAATAATCACTAAGGCTTCAGATGACAGGCGCAAAATTTGGTGGTGCGCCACCTTTTCTGTGCTATACGGACATTTATTTACGCCCACAATATAAGCAGCTTAGTATGGCTAAATTATTAATGAGGCTTTGTATCAGAGCATGTGAGCGGAGTGGAGCTCACGAGGCTGTTGGCTCCGCCCGCTTCTCCGTTCTAATTCCCACTAAGCCGCTCCGCTCAACACCGCTCCTCACTCCGCTAAAATTTCCTCCCGCTCCAGTCATATCGCTTCACGCTCGCTCCAATTTAAATGAGGGACAAATATTCTGCATGCCTAACAAATGTCACCTTAAACCGAAGCCTTATATCATAAAGAAATATGAGCAATGGTAACATTGCCACTCAGAAAATTATTTTTAAGCAACATATAGGCAACAACGGACAGGTTTGGCAATGGCATTCCACACAAAAATAGGCTTAACAATAAAGGAATCAGTGGGCTTAATAGCCTAAAGAATATACAGGCTAAGCATCCACGTTTTAAATTCCTCAATTTTTTTCTGTTGATGCTGCTGCTGCATCTCTACAAAATAAAATTTCACTGACAGCGTTACATGAAATTTAAAAAATCCTATTAGACCTACTTTGAATGACAAAACGAATTTATTTGATTAGCAATATTTACTGTATAGGCTTTTACACTTTAATTTACTTTATAGACTTGATATGCTACAACCATATAAAACTTGATCAGGTTTTGCTTGCTTCCGCCTGTTCGATTATTGCGCATGCGCGATTTAATCGCGATTTGATATCGTTCAGCCCTAAAAGGAACCCAAGGATTCAGCTTGCACTACGTTATCAGGAAGACTATTCCATACTCTGACTACACGCTGTGTAAAGACGTGCTTCCTCAAATTTGTTTTAAAATGTTCTCCTGCTAATTTCCACCTATGGCCACGAGTTCTTGTATTTGAACTAATGCTGAAGTAACTATTCGGTTGAACAGCATCTAAACCTGTTAGAATCTTATAGACCTGGATCATGTCCCCCTTCAGTCTCCTTTGCTTGAGGCTGATCAGATTTAGCTCAACTAACCTTTCCTCGTATGACATTCCTCTAAGACCAGGAATCATATTCTTGTGGCCCTACGCTGCACCTTTTCTAAGGCCGCAATGTCCTTTTTAAGATATGGTGACCAAACCTGCACACAATATTCTAGGTGAGGTCTCACCAAGGAATTGTATAATCTTACTGTAGCATTACCTCCCTTGACTTAAACTCCACACACCTGGAGATATAACCCAACATCCTATTGGCCTTTTTTATTGCTTCCCTGCAATGGCGAGAGTGAGACATGGAAGCATCAACATACACACCAAGGTCTTTCTCATAATCAGCTACCTTTATTTCAGTAGGTCCCATAAAATACCTGTACTTTATATTTCTGCTCCCTACATGGAGTACCTTACATTTGTCTATGTTAAATTTCATCTGCCAGGTATCGGCCCAGTCACTAATTAAATCAAAATCCCGCTGTAGCTGCTGAGCCGCTAGTTCAGTATCTGCTACACCACCCACCTTGGTGTCATCTGCAAATTTCACCAGTTTACTGTATATATTGGTGTCTATATCATTTATGTAAATTAGGAACAATAGTGGTCCTAAAAATTGAACCTTGCGGTACCCCACTATGAACGCAGGCCCACTGTGACATTGTGCCTCTTATAACTACTCACTGCTTCCTATCTGTTAACCAGTTATCAATCCAGGTCGCTACAGTTCCTAAAATACCTGTCGCTTTGAGTTTAAGCAAGAGCCTCTCTAAAAAAAAAAAAAAACAATTTCCCGGAGGAACCTTCCCGAGGGATTAATAAAGTACTATCTAACTCTAAATCTAACTCTTGTGGGGGACAACATCAAAAGCCTTTTGGAAATCTAACTAGATCACGTCGTTCCTCAAAAAACTCCAACAGATTTGTTAAACAGGATCTACCTCTCCTAAATCCATGCTGGCTATCACTCAAAATGTTATTTGAGTCCAGGTAATCTACCATTTTCTCTTTGATTATAGCCTCCATAACTTTACCAGTTATACAAGTTAGACTGATTGGCCTATAATTTGACAAATTACTTCTATCCCCTTTTTTGAAAATGGGCGTTATGTTGGCATGCTTCCAATCAGAAGGTACCACACCTTCAGATAAGGATTTTTGAAACAGTAAAGTTAAGGGTCGGCAAATAATATCCCTCATCTCTTTTAACACTATAGGTAAGATGCCATCAGGGCCCTGTGATTTATTTATTTTGAGCTTAGCTAGGCTTTGCAAAACATCAGCTTCAGTTATATATATATATATATATATTAGTTATAGACGATGCTGGATTAGTAATAAGAACTGGTAAGTTACTAGTGTCCTCAACAGTGAATACCCGTGCAAAACTATCATTGAACTCATTTACTATATCAATGTCGTTTTCAATTATAAGACCCTTACTATCCTGCAGATTAGTAATTTCAGCTTTTAGAGCTCTTTTAGAGTTAAAATACTGGAAGAAACTTTTAACGTCATCCTTAGCCTCCAATGCGATCTTCCTTTCGACATTCCTTTTAGCTCATCTAATGTCATTTTTTAACTCAGCCTGTAGATTTAGATACTCTTGCTTTATTCTGTCATCATCAGTTATTTTCCATTTCTGGAACAAAGCCCTTTTCCTCCTTACTTTATACTTTATTTCCCTAGTAAACCACCTAGGTTGCAATTTCCTAGATTTATTCTTGCTGGAAACAGGTATTAAGTCCTCTTGCACTTGCAATAATGTGCTTTTAAAAAATTCCCATGCCTCTTCAACAGTTTTGTTATTTAACTCCATCCAGTTCAGAGTTTCTAGTTTTAATCTCATACAGTTGAAGTTAGCCTTCCTAACATTATACATTTTTGATTTAGACTTTGCTCTTCGGGCACTAAACTTAACCTCAAATTTAACCATGTTATGATCGCTCCTGTCAAGTGGTTCTAAAACGTCTAATTTACCAATCCTGTCCTGGTTATTAGAGAAAACAAGATCAAGAATGGCATCTCCCCTGGTAGGGGTGTTAACAAACTGAGTAAAAAAACAATCCTGTACTAATTCCACCATCTCCAGTTCATTTTCAGAAGAGCCAGCGACCATGTCCCACTATATCCCCGGTAGATTTAAATCACCCATAACTACCACATCATTTTTATTGCTCATAGTCCTAATATCACTGTATAACAATCTGCTTTCCTCGGCAGCTACATTAGGTGCTCTGTAACAAACACCAACAATTAGGCTATTTGAATTTTTAGCATCTAATTTTACCCATATAGTTTCCGTAGTTTTACTTATCAGTAAGCTCCCTTGCCTGCAAGTTTTCCTTTACATATACTGCAACACCACCTCCCTTCTTACCTATACGGTCTTTACGGAACAACGTGTAACCATCTATATTATATTCTTGTCCATCCTTTTCTCTCAACCATGTTTCATCCATCCATCCATCATCTACCGCCTGTCCGGGGTTCGGGTCGCGGGGGTAGCAGCTTCAGTAGAGGCACCCAGACCTCCCTCTCCCCAGCCACCTCTACCAGCTCCTCGGGGAGGACACCGAGGCGTTCCCAGGCCAGCCGAGAGATATAATCCCTCCAGCGAGTCCTGGGTCTGCCCCGGGGCCTCCTCCCTCTAGGACATGCACGGAAAAGCTCTCCGGGTAGCCGCCCAGGAGGCATCCGCACCAGATGTCCAAACCAGCTCAACTGGCTCCTTTCGACGTGAAGAAGCAGCGGTTCTACTCTGAGGCCCTCCCGGATATCCGAACTTCTCACCCTATCCCTAAGGGAGAGCCCAGACACCCTGCGGAGAAACCTCATTTCGGCCGCCTGTATTCGCGATCTCATTCTTTCGGTCATTACCCATAGCTCATGACCATAGGTGAGGGTAGGAACGAAGATGGACCAATAGATCGAGAGCTTTGCCTTTTGGCTCAGTTCTTTCTTAGCCACGACGGACCGGTTAAGCGCCTGCAAAACTGTAGACGCCGCTCCGATTCGTCTATCCAGCTCCCGATCTCGCCTACCCTCACTCATGAACAAGACCCCGAGATACTTAAACTCCTCCACTTGAGGCAGTACGTCTTCCCCGACCCGAAGAGGGCAAACCACCCGTTTCCGGCTGAGAACCATGGTCTCGGATTTGGAGGTGCTAATCCCCATCCCAGCCGCTTCGCACTCGGCTGCGAACCGCCCCAGAGCACGCTGGAGATCCCCAGCAGATGAAGCCAACAGGACGACATCGTCTGCAAAAAGCAGTGATGCAATCCTGAGGCCACCAAACTGGACACCCTCAACACCCTGGCTGCGCCTAGAAATCCTGTCCATAAATATTATAAACAGGACCAATGACAAAGGGCAGCCCTGGCGGAGCCCAACCCGCACTGGGAACACGTCCGACTTATTACCGGCAATGCGGACCAAGCTTCTGCTCCGTTCGTACAGGGACCGAATCGCCCACAACAGCGGACCCTTGCACCCCCCTTGCACCCCCCACAGAGCACCTTGGGGAAGCCTTTTCCAAATCCACAAAGCACATGTAGACTGGATAGGCAAACTCCCAGGCCCCCTCCAGTACCCTTGCAAGGGTATAAAGCTGGTCCAGTGTTCCACGGCCAGGACGAAAACCGCATTGTTCCTCCTGAATCCGAGATTCGACTATCGATCTCACCCTCCTCTCCAGTACCCTGGAATAGACTTTCCCAGGGAGGCTGAGAAGTGTGATCCCCCTGTAGTTGGAACACACCCTCCGGTCCCCTTTCTTAAATAAGGGGACCACCACCCCGGTCTGCCAATCCAGCGGCACCGTCCCTGACCTCCACGCACTGTTGAGAAGGCGTGTCAGCCACGACAGCCCCACAACATCCAGAGCTTTCAGGTACTCCGGGTGGATCTCGCACACCCCCGGGGCCCGGCCACCACGGAGCTCTTTAACCACCCTGGCCAACTCAGCCCCAGTGATGTGCAAGCCCCCCCCAGCACCCTCGGGCTCTGTGCCCTCAGATGTTTCAAAGGCAGTGTGTGTAGATGTATTTGAGGCAGGGTTGAGGAGGTCCTCAAAGTATTCCTTCCACCTCCGGGTGATGTCCCCAGGTGAGGTCAACAGCACCCCCTCCCCACTATAAATAGTAGGAACCAAGAGCTGCTTCCCCCTCCTGATACTCCGGATGGTTTGCCAGAACCTTTTTGAGGCCAACCGAAAGTCACTTTCCATGACCTCACCGAACTCCTCCCACGCCCGGGTTTTTGCTTCTGCGACCGCCCAAGCCGCGTTCCGCCTGGCCCGCCGGTACCCGTCAGCTGCCTCCGGAGACCCCCGGGCTAATAATTCCCGGGAAGCCTCCTTCTTCAGCTGGTCCACCATCGGGTACGGGGGTTACCGCCACGACAGGCACCGACCACCCTGCAGCCACAGATCCGTACGGCCGCTTCCACAATGGAGGTCCGGAACAGTGTCCATTCAGACTCAATGTCCCCGACCTCCCCCGGCATGCAGTTGGAATTCTGCCGGAGGCACGAGTTAAAGCTCCGGCGAACAGGAGCCTCTGCCAGACGTTCCCAGCAGACCCTCACTATGCGCTTGGGCCTACCAGGTCTGACCGGCTTCCTCCCCTGCCACCTGAGCCAACTCATCACCATGTTTCAGTTATTTCTATAATATCATAAGAGTCCGATGAGATAAAAGCCTCTAAATCATGAATTTTATTCCTAATACTCCTGGCGTTTAAATATAGACAACAAAGGGTAGGCCTATTACGGTGCCCACTTATAATATGATTTTTTGGGGCTTTCCGTTTCCCCCCACTTACATACTTAACTAACCTCCCTGTCCCTCCAGTCCCTAGTTTAAACATCCCTCAACTACTCTACAAATACGCCTTCCCCTCTGGTTCAGATGCTACCCATCCAGCTTGAACAGGTCCCACCTGTTCCAGAAGGTCCTCCAGTGCCCCATAAACCTAAACCCCTCTTTCCTACACCATCCTTTTAGCCACGCATTTAATCTCCTTATCTCAGCTAACTTAGCCTGACTTGCGCGTGGCACGGGGAGTATTTCAGAGAATACCACCATGGATGTTCTGCTTCTAAGCTTATTGGCGACTTCTATAAATTTATCCTGCAGAACAGCCCTCCTACCCTTGCTATGTCGTTGGTGCCAACATGCACCACGACAACTGGATCCACCCCAGCTGGGGCCAAAAGCTTGTCCACACGATCTGGAAGGTCCCCTACCTGGGCACCAGGCAGGCAAGGGACCCTCTATCACGTGTGCACACATAACTGTCTACTCCCCTAATAATTGAATCCCCCACTACCACAACCTCCCTCTTCCAGGGGGGAGGGGGCTCCTCAGTGCCCAAGGGCCCACCTGCCTCCCCAGTCCCTTCCGGCTCTAAAGCTGGAAGCACCTGAAACCTGTTAGACACAGACACCTCAGGTGATGCCGCCTCTGTAACGTGTGTACGCCTTTTCCTGCATCTACGACCTACGGTCACCCAGCTCTCTCGACCTCTCTGCTCTTCATTCTCTCTCCTCCCTGCCTGTGGCGTACATACCATCTCCCTGAACGGCGTATTAACTAGCTCCTCTAACTCACTGTTGCATTGGATGAGAGCCAGTTGCTCGTCAAGGTCGCAAACCTTGACCATGAGTGAGTCCACTAGCTTACATCACTCGCAGATGAAGTCCGACTGGACACTAACGTCCAGAAGGGCAAACATCTTGCAAACGCAACACTGAGCTGGCCCCATAATCACTATGACCCCGTACTCCCAGCCCAGTAAATTTATATAGTGTATTTAACTATAAAGATTAATTTGCGTAACGATAAATGCAGTAAAGTGCCGAGTACACTAAAATAAGTTACTGTATTACTTGTGTTAAAACTGAACTTAATTATTATTTTTATTTAAAAATTTATTTTAAACCTGATAAATTTACTACTACTTACCAGAAGAACTTCTGCCTGAACCAAGTATGAACTAAAAACAAAGCGAAATCGAAGTTGCTCTTGGGAGGTCGAAAAACCACAAAAACCCCCTCACAGCAGGCTACTGCCGGAGCGGGAAAAAAGTGGAAAATGTCCTCCCGGCCCCGATTGGCGACCGAGCAAAGCTCAGGAGCAACTGTCCTTTTCCGGCGCTGGGTAACGATACCGATGTTAGATATTATTAGATATTATTAGTTATTATCGCATATTTCATTCTTCAAAATGATGCAGACGCTTTGCTGTACACTGGAATAGCCTTAGAAACATTTAACACTCTTGTGTCGACACTGGAAGGATATGACAACGATGAATTTACAATGCCTGTACGAGATCAAGTCCTCATGACACTTATGAAATTAAAGAGTAAATGTGTAATAGGTGACCTGAGCCGCCAGTTTCATATATCACAGAGCATGGCTGGCAAGATTATCCCACACTGGTTAGACAAACTGGAGGAAGTTCTCCGACCATTAATTCCATGGCTGCCAAGAGAAACTATTCAAGCAACTATGCCTGCAGCCTTCAAGAAGAACTTTCTGAATACTACATGCATTATAGACTGCAGTGAGACCCTTTTACAGAAACCCAGAAATCTGGGCTCAAGAGGGGAATCATACAGCCATTATTATTCACACAACACAGTTAAATATTTGGTTGCTGTTGCACCATGTGGACTAATCATGTTTGCGTCTGCGGCATATGGCGGTCGATGTAGTGACAAATTTATCACAATGGACTGTGGAATATTAACATACCTGAAACCTGGTGATGAAGTGGCATGGCAGATAGAGGTTTTACAATAAAAGACTTACTCTTTGAGAGAAAAGTTAGATTAGTAATACCCTATTTCACAAAAAAACGTGGACAGCTAACTGAGGAACAGGTAACATACACGCGTCGGATTGCAAATGTAAGAATCCATGTTGAAAGACCAATCAGACGTTTGAAAGTCTACAGAATATTATCACAAATTGTTCCTATAAGCATGGCTCCTAAAATAGACAAGATTCTGAGGATATGTGCTGCTCTAGTTAACTTAAGAGTGGATCTCATGCGTGATACAGAATAATTGTATATGTTGTAAACAAGCGTGGACTCAGGGATATCAAGATCGTTACCCAGGACATCAAATTGTGTAGTGTAATGTAATTATTTTAAGGTAGAAATCTGATGTACATATATGTAGAGAGTAAATAATTACAGGTCTCCCTTTTTTATCTTCTGTTCTACACAATGTAAATATTTTTGTAGAAAGGTTATGTGATACAGTACACATATAATGCAATCAACTGAACAATTATTACTTTTTTTTATTCAAACACAATGTGATAAGCTCTTCAAGTGGAAATAAATGTTTTTCTCAAAACTACAATAATTAGTTGTGCATTCTTGACATTTTGTTATTGTCTTGGAAGATTACAGAAATACAGAACTATTCGCAACATTTAATGTCGTCAGTATGTCATTAATTTCCCACCATATGTTAAAATTATGTACATTTTAGTTGTGGTTAAATATTCAACAGATTTCATATTGAATGTCTCCTTTCATTCACAAGACAGAGACCAAACTCTGCCAGCATGTTAGTGTCTGACTCTCCCATTTATAGTTCTCACATGAGCAAATGTGCATTAAAGCTGGCCCATTATCTTCAAGTATCTCTCATTTAACTGAAACCATCCTGCTGCAAACTCCTCTACAAGTCGAGGCAAGAAACATGAGAAGTAAAACCCTCTCAAGCGCTTTACTTGCTCCTTTACAAATGCTTCATCATATTGCACTGTAAATGAAACATGCTCACTAGGTGTCCAGATCACAAGTGTGGACGTCTTGAGACCTGTGCAAAACAGTGTAAGCTGCACTTGCATGTAATAGCCTCTGCTGCCAGTTTTCTGCAGCTGCCAGTTTGATATCGCTGCATTTCTGGGTGAGCTGCTCAGTGAGTGAAGGATGGGTCGTCACAGGACATTTTATTTCTAGCAGCACATCTGAGTCAATGACCCCGTCAGGACTAGCAGAGAGCCATGGCTCCTGGATGCTGGTAACACTACCCATGTGAAGGATGTTCATGCCCTGTTCTTTCAGCTGATGACAAGCTCTAACTTCATTTTCTTTACCATAGTTTATTTCATAATTACCACGAAAGGAAGGGTACATGTGCTCATATAAAAATTTGTCATTTTTTGTGGTGGCACGTACTGGAACTTTTTTAGCGGATTTTGCTGTAAGTCTGATTTTCCTACAGTTGTGCCACAAATCAAGATGCACTTTGCTCTTTTGTTTCTTCTTGTAATTGTGCTGCTTGCTCTTCAGAAACTTGAATGTATGCCTGATAGAATGCCCTGCATGGATTACAGCTTAGTTCGTAACTGTGTGCTTGGTGTGGCTGAAAAAATTGCTCATCAACTTTACTGTTGCAGTAAGGACCTGTTTATAACACTTTCCAATTAATGTGTCCTTGAGGAGGAAAAGTGGCTTCATTGGTGCTTTGCTAACACTGTCAATAAAGTCTTGGTGTATAAGGTGATATGGTGTGTTAGGGAGAGTTTGAGTCACTGCAGTCCGGGATTTCACATTGTACTGCTGCTATGCCCTGTGATGTCTGAAGTTTATCTGGCTTAGACGTTTGGGTTCAAGGTTCTTTGCTGTCCCAGCATTCCACCTGCGTTGCTCATCTGTACAGTACATGCAAGCCCTGTCTTTCCACTAATCACAGCATTCTGCACCTGTGACAAACATTGATAGTATTTTCTCACTGTCAATACTCAAGATTTAACATAATGAGGAAATTTACACTAACAAAAGCACTACAGTGTCTGTTTATATCAGTGGTGGACAAAGGGCTGGTGTCCTGCATGTTTTAGATATGACCCTGGGTCAACACACCTGAATCATATCTAAACCACTGAAATAAAAACACTGGCAAGTTTCACCGGTGTTTCTGTTTCAGTGATTTAAACATTCTGATATCCAGATAAGTGATATACCTTCCACAGAATAGCAGCTGCACGACTACATGATTTCCCTAATCCGGCGATACAGGAACAGCCTACTGTCTCCACTACTCCACTTTCCCTTAGCATTACCCATGCTAAGTGTTTAGCTTGATTAGCGCTCTGGCTCGGCTCTACGGCTGCTTTAAGAAAAATAAAGTCGCCTTGTTTGTTGAGCAGTACAGTACTTTATCAATTGTGTTGCTGTGCAGGTAATTATACGCCTCCGTGCTCTTGTAATTACGCAATTCCTCGCCATCAACGCCTTCGGAAAATATGAGGTAATTAATAATGTCGATGTAGCTAACATCGGGTCATAGTTTCATGTCATCTACCCAGTCCGTGAGAAGTGACGGGTGAGGCACTGCTACTGAACTGTCCTCGCCGCTTTTTAAAACATCTCTACTATGTATCCACACCCGATATGCTGCCATTTACACCAGGTAAAAGAAACTGCAGTGAGAGAAACCTTTATCAACAGTGAAGGTGTAACCCCGCAACTGTCAACAACAGCGCAAGTGGAAGTAAAAAACCGTCTTCCGCTATGAATCAGGGGTAATGGCGCGAACTCAGGAGTACTGTGGATATGGTGTGAGTAAAATTGAGGGGCGGCAGCAGCGCAGAGGCGAGTGAGACCATCAGCCTCTGAGTAGTGCCCCCACCCCCCAAGGCCCTGTGTGTATACTGGTATGTGATGACTAAAGTGCAGTTAGAACAGGGGGAGGCAGAAGGCCGCGCAGCACAGTGAATAAGGCCATGTAAATGGCCCTCCCCACTGTAAAATGCATGGCATACACCCACCCCGAGATCCTACCTGTGTGCGTGGCATGTTGTTGAATGAGGGGGGAGAGGGGTTGGGATTCATAAGACCAGGGGGCAGATTACTCACCCCTTGGCAAAAGAGAGCCAGCTGGCTCAGTAGGCACCCCAGCCCCCCACTGCCATGCGGGAAGGAGTGGACCCGGGGCCCCCGGCGACAGCACCCCGGAGCACCGCCAGCGCCAAAAGCCGCTCCCCCCCCCCCCACTCCGAAGAGCTGTCCGCACTCAAACACCCACTCACACGACAACAAAGATGTGGCAGACTAGCCCAGGCCCAAGACACGCCACCCCCAACACTACGCAGGCCGGATGCTCAGACATGGACCACCAGGCAGCACCCGCCCAAGCCCCCCCACCCACCACCAGCAGCCAGGGCAGACACCCAGACATCACAAGACGGCAGCCACAGCCCCCCAGCCCCAAGAAGGCACTAGACGCCCATAGCTCGAGGGCCCAGCCCCGCCACCCGCCAGGGCCACGAGGAGATGAGACCACAGCCGACCCTCCCCCCCATATAATGGAATTGGTCAGTGTGGACCAGAGAGAATCCAATTCACCTAATTGATTTTTTCGGAAGGGAGCAGACATTCTCTCCAGACTTATGTGATCTAAAAGTAACAGCATATACAATCTACCTCTAAACTGCAACTGCACTTTACTTACTTACGAAGTTTACATCTCTGCACTATTTATTTACTGCCTGTGTGCACCTTGCACGCCCTGTTACTGTGATGTTAAGTGTTACTATATGTTACTATATGTTGCACCGGGTCCATGGAGAAACGTTGTTTCATCACTCTTTGTACATGTATGAAGCTGCTGATGACAATAAAGTGACCTTGAACCTTGAATGGAAAACTGTGTGAAATAAAAGGCAAACCTCGACCCGTACCAATTCAATTCAGTGAAGTTTAATAGAAAACAAGACTTTAAACAGCGTGTGAACGGGAAAAGTAATAGTGATGTGACACAAACTGACATACCTTATACACCTTGGTGGCCTTTGCCCAGACACCTCTGCTTCAGACTGGAGGTCAGACATCGTCTCTGCCTCTTTGGCCTTCCTCCTGCCCTCTTCATAGCCATCTGTGAAATACACAGGAACTCATTTATAAATGTGATTGAAAAAAGATGGTAAGCATTCATACACACATTTATAGGAAGATTTTGTGAAAAAAACGCATATTTCGTGAACGAGGTTGAAGGAGATGCTGTTCCGACAGGATCCTGTAGAGGGCACTGTGTATGCTAAATCGAAGGCTCCAGGAATGTATTCGGCATTTATAATAAACAATAATAATTCAAATATTTGTGGGCACACGGCATTTGGCTCTGAAATTACACAGTTCTTTAAAATAAAATTTAAATTTGCAAACTGAGTTGTATGCTGGGTTTGAATGTTCAGATATTATTATTATTAGATATCACTGTGTATTTTTCAACTTAATGCCCTCTGAAACTGGGACTCTTTCATTAAGACCGACTTACAAACAATGTATTTTCTGCCCAGGTTAAAGGCTTCTTATTCATAGTTCCTGTACGGGGGATAGTGCTCACAGCGGCACATGCTGTGCAGTTTACAGTAAAGACATTTTGAAAATACAAAATAATGTATGAAAAAATGATTAAGCTGTAGCACATACTTTTATTTCAAATATGAGTTTCACAAATTTCCCTGTAATGAAAATGGTGAAATAACCCAGGCTTAATGTGATATTTCATTTGTAACACATCTGTTCTCCAAACTTTGGCCACAAGATCTTCTTCCTGCCAGAATCTCTCCTTTCCTTTAATCCTCAGCTGTTGGGATCTGCTCTGCTGCTTGGAAGTTCCCCGGGGAGTTAGTGTTGGGGGGTTCTGGTGCAATGTGACCATCGGCAACCATGGGCTGGATAGCGCTGTGGTGCCCAACCTGGCTCTGTGCCCTTCTTCTTCCATCTGCCCGGGCAGTGCCAGGTTGCCTGTGGTCGTCCTGGAGACACTTCGTCTTCCCTTGCTGTACTCTCAAGCCTCTGAGACGAGCACAATTTCAGCTCTATACTCAGCAAGACCTTTAAAAGTTTAAACATGAATAGGCCCTAAAAATGGAGCCTGCAAGTCTTTTGGCTCAACACGAGTGATCAACTAGCTATCGGCGCTAATGTCCATTCTTTAAAATGTCTAAAAAAGCTTCATCCCCGTGTATGCAAACATTTTGCACACATGACGTTATCATGCATATATAGTATTTCTCGTATTTTCAAAGTACAAAAATACTGATCAAAATCTTTAGAAAAAAACACATTTATCTTATAAACAATTCAAATATGAATTATAAAATACAATTTTCCAATTAAAACACTTATTTTGAATACATGCCTCAGAAATTGCACATCTCTGATTGTGCATTACCTTCATGTTGCCTTGAAACTTTTGTTTTCTTTACTGTAGCCCTCTTCTAAGACATGTTGTCAATGTTAACTTTCATCCTCTGCAAGTATTATACACTGTGCAGTTAAAAAAACTGGCAATACACCAAAATGGCAGCGTGAGACGATTGCACAAGTTTACCTGAGCTATGCGCTGGGCCGGGTTGTACAAGTGGCAGAGATTGTTGATGGTAGACTTCTTAGGCATAAAACCAGACTGCTCCGGTCACTGACAGGCAAGCAAGTGATCACGGATCCCCTTAAGGATGACCCTAGCAAGGACCTTACCCGGCACTGAGAGCAGTGTTATCCCCCTGTAGTTGCCGCAATCCAGGTGATCACCCTTTCCTTTCCAGATAGGGACTACAAGTCCCGTTTTCCAGGCAGTTGGAATGACGCCTGACACCCAAAGGGAAGCAAAGATTGCCTGCAATACCAGGAGGATAGCCTTACCACCAGCCTGGAGAAGTTCACCCCGGACACCACGGATCCCTGTGGCCTTCCCTACCCCCAGCTGATTCACCACCTGTGCAATCTCAGTGAGATTGGGTGGTTCACAGCTGATCAGCTTCGAGAACTGTGGACCCAGAGATGTCCAACATCCTAGGCGGAGGGTCAGCTTTAAACAACTGCTCAAAGTAGCCGGCCCAGCGGGTCACAACTGCAATGTCACCCGTAAGGACCGTTCTGTCACCCGCCCTGACTGCAAGCCTCCGATGAACAAATTCAAATGTGCGTAATGCTTAGATTCCTCTGTAAGCAGGACGTGGGTCACTAGGCCACAGATGGTGTGTCACCTGCTCACAGATTTGTCTAACAAACGCCTCCTTATCTTAGTTCCACCAAGAGTTGCCACCAAGTCGTGCGCTGCGACTCCTCTCGATAATATCCAGGGTGCCCTGCGAGATGAAACACCTCCTTCTGGGAACACTGGCAACACCAACACAGCCCTCGGCAACCTTCAGGGTCTCATCACGGAAGGTCTCCCACATCACATTAGAGTCAGCAGTCACACCCAAGTCTGCAAGTTCCTCACACAAACTGCATGCAAACTCATCAGAAACAGCCTGATCTTGGAGTCTGGCGAAGTCCAGCCTCATACTCCTAGTAGGTGGTAGCCTACTGGATCTAAGCTGAATCTTCAGAGTAGCAACAACAAGTCTGTGGTCAGAATTCACAAACTGGGCACTTCTGTAGACCCTGCAGTTCTGCAGGAGCCTCCAGCGTCTGCCCACAAGGACGTGATCGATCTCCTTCGCTGCATCACCAGTATTGGAGTACCAAGTCCAATGATGCGGCTCAGGGCGTAGGAACCAGGATCCGGTGACCCGCAGCCCCTGACCTTTCGCAGAGTCAAGGAACATGGAGTCACTTTCACCCCGGTCTCCAGACCCATGGGGACCGACACAATCCTCATAGCCAGCCCTGTCAGTACCAGTGGTCGCACTGAAGTCACCCATGACCAAAGGAGTGTCACCTCGTGGGCACCCTTCAACCACCCAGCAAAATTGTGAGTAAAATGTCTCCCTTAACGAGAGATCACTCACTGCAGTCGGAGCATACACTGCAACAACAGACAAGACACCCTATGAGTGCCTTAGCCTGAGTCTCATAATATGCTCACGAGTATTGCTCACTGAAGGACAGAAAAACTAAGCAATTAGCAAACAGCAGTGCTGTGCTCACGAACTACTTAACTTTATCATAACCCTTAATCTTATCCTATGTTATCTTCTGTCATACAATCTTATCATAACCTTAACTTATCCTATCTTAGTCTTAAAATATGTTATCATATATCATACAACCATATCTTAACCTTATCATAACTTATCCTATCTTAGTCTTAACTGATATGTAATGTTATACAATCTTATCTTAACCTTATGTTAACTGATCCAATTTTTTTTTTTTTATATTCCCTCCACCACCCCCCCCCCCCTGCGGAGGACTGCTTTATTTAAAATTCATCTAATCCTACAGTATGTTATACAATCTTAACATTATCGTAACCTATCGTATGTTAATCTTACTCAAGTTTATCATAACCTTATCACAACTTAACATCTTAATCTTATACTGTGTTATCTTATCCTATCTTACTTATCTTATGCTATACAATCCTATCATTCTTATACTGTGTTATCTTATCCTATCTTACTTATCTTATGCTATACAATCCTATCATTCTTATACTGTGTTATCTTATCCTATCTTACTTATCTTATGCTATACAATCCTATCATTCTTATACTGTGTTATCTTATCCTATCTTACTTATCTTATGCTATACAATCCTATCATTCTTATACTGTGTTATCTTATCCTATCTTACTTATCTTATGCTATACAATCCTATCATTCTTATACTGTGTTATCTTATCCTATCTTACTTATCTTATGCTATACAATCCTATCATTCTTATACTGTGTTATCTTATCCTATCTTACTTATCTTATGCTATACAATCCTATCATTCTTATACTGTGTTATCTTATCCTATCTTACTTATCTTATGCTATACAATCCTATCATTCTTATACTATTTTATCTTATCCTATCTTACTTATCTTATGCTATACAATCCTATCATTCTTATACTATGTTATCTTATATCATATAATCTTATCTTAACCTTATGGTAATTTATCCTGTCTTAGTCTTAACTTATATGCTATTTTATGTTATACAATCTTATCTTGACCTATCTTAATCTTATCCTATGTAATACAGACTTATCTTAATTTATTCTTTCTTAACCTTATCCTATATAATCTTAACTTATCCTATGTTACCTTATGCTACAGAACTTGATCTTAACCTTAACATATCCTATCTTAATACTGATAGCCCATCTCCTGAACCCCAGGGATGGCACTTAGCTGCTCCAGTGCATCAATAGGAAAGATGAACTCATCTTCATCAATCCTACGCCTCTTGGTTGCATCGGTACCCTCATTATCACCACATAAGTGGTGAGCTTCGCAGTTTTGATTCATCTCCTGCTTTGAGATGTTAATTGCATTTAAATATTGGTTCCAAAACTGCTGACACCAGTAATAAGTAAAGCACTTGGCGTCATAGGACATTTTAGAGTCGTTGGTCAGATAATACAGATACAACCGATTGAATCTTTCCAAGTGAGATGAGGCGGCTGCAGCCTGTGCTGGAGCCTGATGCAGAGGGGTGAGATGAACCATGGCTGGAGCTGAAAGTGGATCTGGAGGTGGGCTTTCAGGTGTGACTACACATGGTGACAAAGGAGAAGAGCCCATAAAAAGAGATGGGGATGGAGAGGAAATAAAAGAGGATGGGACTGGCGACGGAAACAAAAATGAAGAGGAGGAGAAGGTTGGTGAGCAGGGCTCAGGCTCTGACCCCTTCTGTTTCTTAGACCTCCTTCTTTGTCCTGACCGGCCTCCCGCCGTATTTTTACGGCGTCTTCTGCCCTGCTGACCCCTGCTGGTTGCCACTGGGATGGAAGCAGATCCAGTGGCGCAAGACATGGTCAGGGAGCTGGATGCCGGCGGCCCAGTGCGGCATTTCGTCCAACGGGCAGCATTACTGCTACAGGCTCGTCCTTTGAGATTATAAAGACAGGGGACAGCATATTTAATTAAGATGAATCCTTATGTCACTGTACAACAAAACTACGTCACATACATCACAGATATCAGACTTGGCAGTCGGTATTGCACATTGAAAAAAATTCTGCCATCTTATTGGATACAGGAAACACATGCTTGGGAGACTTATGCGCTGGTCTTGGATTGGGCCGTCTGCGTTTCAGCAGGGGAACTTGACCTATAAAAATACGCCACACGTTTGTGCACAGATTCCCTGATATGCAGAACAATAGCGAAAAACAACACTGGAAGGTTCATGTGCACCAAATATAGCAGCCCACTCAATCCAAATGCTGGCATCAACAATAACTATTAAATCAAATAATTTATACATCTTATACAAAATTCCATAAATTGCATTATTTCTTCACTCTCAAGGTAACCAAAACTACGATTTCCGCTTTTTCTGATTACTACCGTGTTCCCCCGAAAATAAGCCCTACCATGACTTTTCAGGATGCTCCTAATATAAGCCCTACTCCAAAAATAAGCCCTAGTTACTGTCCCATGTACTGTACTGTAACCAGGGGCGCCGTAAGGGGGAGGAAAGCTAGGACGATTCCAAGGGCCCCTGAGTGACAGGGGCCCTAAAAAATTAGGAAAATAACTGGATTGGTTTGGACTGGGGGGCCTAATATGATATGCTTTCATGGGGCCCAAAATCTCTAGCAACGCCCCTGACTGTAACTAGAATGAGATGCGATTATATCACAAGGGGTGCCCATTTAAGGACAGCGCTTTTGCTAGACAGGAGAGATTGGGGCCACTGGCTCTATAGGAAATTGAGTTGCGAGATATTCAGGATGGAATTTGGAGCTTGGAGATTTACGATGACATCCCCTGAAAATTAGCCCTAACGGGTCTTTTGGAGCAAAAATTAATATAAGACCCTGTCTTATTTTCGGGGAAACACGGTATTTGGGGGCATATTCACCTGCTACTTTTTTCTCTGATGTTTAAACACAGCACAGCCACAGATTTTACTGATTTCATTATATAATACAATAGACATGCAGAAAGAGCCCCGTATCTTTACCGTTTCATGATAACAAATCACTGTTGGCTAAAGGTGAATTATTTTATTTTTTAGTATCACAAGACACGTACTTCCAAAACAAGATAATTATCACAGAACACAAGATTCAACAAGACTAGCCAACCACATTCTGACTTTCATTCGTTGAGTGCTGAGCTATTCTGGGCATCATTTTGCCATCCTTACCTTGGCTAACCGAACCGGGGATGTCTTCCGGGGAAAGCCGGAGGGTGAGGGTAAAATGCGGATTCCGCCGGATTCCGCCGAACGTAAACAAAAGGAGGAGCTCAGCATTGCGGTGCAACTGCGCAGTCAGTACAATACGGTTGTCCGAAATCGTATTGTTCTTAATGTTAACATTAATTTCATTGTTAATTTGTTAAACATGTGAAAATGTTCTATATATTATCTGTTGAGCGTTCTCTGGTCGAGGATAATCTGCATTTTTCCCCTCTCGTCCCGTCAGACAGACGTGGATGTCCATGGCTACCAACGTCACTGTTCATGGATGCCTGTTCCTGACGAATAAAATAAATCATAATAAATCAATAAATAAATATGTCTTTCACCAAACATGTCAGTATTTTATTGTAATTCTGTATTTCTGTAGATCTCACATCCAAGCACTATTGAACTGTTTTGGTGTTATCTGATTAAATTTTCACATATAAGTACAGCTATACTGTACAGCTTGAAAGCACTCCTGTGAAATATCTACGTAGAAACGTGGTTGCCACTGTACAAGCCATTTTGTCAGAATTAATACACGAAATAGTAAAAGAAAAAGGATATTGCAATTAAAGCATCTGTTATATTGAAACATGGAAGTGGCACGTAGAAATCCTGCCCTGGGACATGTGATATAGCCTACTGCCGGAAAGCTGGCAATTTGTACTATACGGAAATGCATGGAAGTTCCCAGGGCAGGATTTCTAAATGTGCACTTCGCCCTGTACAATGTAACCATGGGGAAGCTGCCATAAATAATCTTCAACTAAAAGTCCACGGAAGTGGCACGTAGAAATCCTGCCCTGGGACATGTGATATACTGCCGGAAAGCTGGCAATTTGTACTATACGGAAATGCATGGAAGTTCCCAGGGCAGGATTTCTAAATGTGCACTTCGCCCTGTACACTGTAACCATGGGGAAGCTGGCATAAATAATCTTCAAATAAAAGTCCACGGAAGTGGCACGTAGAAATCCTGCCCTGGGACATGTGATATACTGCCGGAAAGCTGGCAATTTGTACTATACGAAAATGCATGGAAGTGCCCGGGGCAGGATTTCTAAATGTGCATTTCGCCCTGTACACTGTAACCATGTGGAAGCTGCTATCTATAATCTTAAACTAAAAGTCCACGGAAGTGGCACGTAGAAATCCTGCCCTGGGATATGTGATATATTGCCGGAAAGCTGGCAATTTGTACTATACGGAAATGCATGGAAGTTCCCAGGGCAGGATTTCTAAATGTGCACTTCGCCCTGTACACTGTAACCATGGGGAAGCTGGCATAAATATTCTTCAACTAAAAGTCCACGGAAGTGGCACGTAGAAATCCTGCCCTGGGACATGTGATATACTGCCGGAAAGCTGGCAATTTGTACTATACGAAAATGCATGAAAGTGCCCGGGGCAGGATTTCTAAATGTGCATTTCGCCCTGTACACTGTAACCATGTGGAAGCTGCTATCTATAATCTTAAACTAAAAGTCCACGGAAGTGGCACGTAGAAATCCTGCCCTGGGACATGTGATATATTGCCGGAAAGCTGCCAATTTGTACTATACGGAAATGCATGGAAGTTCCCAAGGCAGGATTTCTAAATGTGCACTTCGCCCTGTACACTGTAACCATGGGGAAGCTGGCATAAATAATCATCAACTAAAAGTCCACGGAAGTGGCACGTAGAAATCCTGCCCTGGGACATGTGATATACTGCCGGAAAGCTGGCAATTTGTACTATACGAAAATGCATGAAAGTGCCCGGGGCAGGATTTCTAAATGTGCATTTCGCCCTGTACACTGTAACCATGGGGAAGCTGCCATAAATAATCTTCAACTAAAAGTCCACGGAAGTGGCACGTAGAAGTGAGGCCCCAGCACATGTGATATATTGCCAGGAAGGTCGGAATTTGTACTTTACGAAAATTCAAGATTGAAGATTCAAGATTCAAAAGGTTTATTCGTCACGTACACAGTTGTACACATACAACATGTAGTGGAATGTAACCCTGGTCACTCTGAGCAGCTGTGCATGATAAGAGAGTAACAAAATATAGAAAAAATAAGAAAAATAATAAAATAAAAAATATATGAAATGTTCAGCTGTACATAATCTATACATAAGTGATAGGTAAGAGGCATATAAGTGCAATGTGGAAGAGGCCTGAGGCATGTGCCAATGATGTGGACAGTGTGAAGCAGTACCTAGAGGCATTCAGTATTGTCCTGATTTAGGAGCATTATGACCTGGGGGAAAAAGCTCTTCCTTAACCTTTCCGTTCTGTGGTGCGTTTCCCAAGGCCATAGTTCGAAGGAACGTTCGCAAACACTGTCCTCAAGTTGCGTATTTCAAACAACTCACGAGCTGTAGTTAGAAGCTTAGTCCCGGGTAAATACGTCAGCGATGGTGGAAAATGCATTCTAAGAAGGGTATAGTCACCGTGTAAGTAAGAAATTGTATAATCTTTCATAACTAATAAGGAATAATTTAGCTCTACGATCACATATAATGTGAAGTTGTCTGAAAATGTTTGAAACGTAATTGTTGTGTGGGTCTCTGGTCATAAGTACGGTAACTGTCGGTAGCGAGCAATAGGGACACCTTGCTGGGTGATGCGGGAAGAATCCTCTGTGTGACCCATCTGTACGTTGACGTCAAACTTCAACTCACCAGTGGCACTTGCACTCTCATCTAGCACATATTGTATGTTCTAGTCACTCTTTGGCTTCTTCTCATGTTTAGAAACATGTGTGAACAGTTTTGAGTCATTGTGTTTAAATGATGACTGGTGGCTGTGCTGAACTTCTGCAGCCTGTGTTTTCTATTTTGCATCAAAGTTCACCACAGTGCAAAATGTGTTTTGATGAATGGGAATGTGTTTAGAGTTTTGCTCAAATCTGCAAATTGTGTTTAAAGTTTCACCAAAAGAGTGATTGATTCAATAAATGAGTTTTGGCAATTGGAAGTTTTGTTCCAAGAATGAGGTTTAGTCTTTTAGCAATTCAGAAAAACTGTAACAGAAACATAAGGCAAGGTAAACTTTAACTTACCAAAGCCCCTTGGGGTGGTCAAACCAGATGTGTCCAGTTTATACAGATACTGCACAGTTAGGGGTAAAATGCTGTTATGGGCAGGGTTAATCAATTGTACAGTTGTGCTTAAAATGGGGGTATAAAATCCTTCAAATACTACAAAAGTTATGTAAGAGAACTTTTGTTTTTTGTTTTGTAAACAAGTACACCTACTCTTACAGTTTTAGACTTAACAGGTTTTAAAGAATTTTGTATTGTATTATATTATATTATATTATATTATATTATATTATATTATATTATATTATATTAACATGACTATAGCGAATGTCTGTCAGCCCCTTTTGACAGAATGGCCTTATACTGTAGCTATGTTTTCATAGAATCTGAGCCGGAAAAGTCAGATTGCTATGCCAAGAGTACAACTAATTTGAGATAATGCAAAAAACAGTGTTTGTGAAGTCATTTGAAGACTGAATTGTGTTACAGTGGAAAAAAAACACAACAGCACAATAAAGGGCAAGTGACTCAGGCAAAGTCAGTCAGAAGGGTGTGTGAACATGCTTGGCAAACTGGGTGATAAGTATACTGATGAATGCCTGCTCACCAGTTAGTTCATGCTTATTTCCTTACAGTATCTCTTGAGGAGGCCTGCCAATGGTGTGGACAGTTTCAAAATAAAGATGGTGACTGGGTGAGGAAATTAATGTAGTTATTTGATAGATGTGAAAATATGGCTACTTGTCCTATACTGTATGTTGTTAATCCCACTGTAGATACTCTGTGATGGATGCCAGAGGTGGCAACACTGTGTCTGTACTGGCATGACCAAGAGCCAATTCAAACACATAACAAATGTTAAATGGTATTGCACAGCTTGTGAAGAGGAGTCTTCTTTATAAAAATGCAGCCACACTACAGTGGTATGCAAAAGTCTGCAACCACTTGTTAATTTAGCATTTTTTCCAACTTTTGACCTTTTGCTTTTAACTCCTTCGTTGAGCCAATATATTTATTTGAAAACAGTGTTACAGGGGACACAGTAATAAAAATCAAGTTTTTATTCTAGCTTGGATTTACTTTTCTGAGTTTGTTTGTTAAAGCTCCCATGTCAATTGTCTTATTGAGTAATATGCGTAATGTACTTCTCTGGCCAAAGGTGCAAAATAAATGTGTATACTTCATATATAGTAGAACAGACATGCATCAAGCTTTCTTCATGTTCGTGTAGGTGGCCTTGAAAAAGGACTTTTTGTGTCTCAGTGATGGCTCAGTATCTGGTGGGCCACACTTTGTTCTTCATCACCTGCCGGCACCGTGTCGGCATTGAGTGAACCAGTTTGATGAGGTGATCATGGCTGATAACATGATTCCAGGCTGCATTGAGTGATTCAATCAACTCATGTTTTGATTTTGGATGTCTCTTGGATATCTCCAAAGCCACCTTGTGCCACAAGTTCTCAATCGGATTCAGATCGGGAGATTGGGCAAGCCACTCAATTGATCGATGTTGTTCTGACGCTTCCAGTTGATCACCTGTTTGGAGCAATAGCACGGTGCATTGTCATCTTGGAACAGGAACCAGCTTGTAAACAGCTGCTGCACTGACGGCACCATACACTTTTGCAGTACTGTGATGTACTTGGTCCCACTGACCATGCCGTCAACGATGTGCAGACGTCCGACGCCACTGGCAGCCATGCAGCTCCAGACCATGACCTTCAAAGGATGCTTCACAGTGAGGTTGAGGCACTCAGGCTTGAACTCCTCTCCAGGAAACCTCCTCACATAGGTGTCTGCCTGGCTACCAAACAGGCAGAAAGTGCTTTCATCGCCGGAAAGCACCTTTTCACATGGACCTTTCACATGTCCAGCGTGAGTTCTTCCGTGTCCAGTCAACCCGGTTGCACCTTTGGACATCAGTCATCAGTGGCTTGTTGCGTGCCTTGCAACCCCACAGACCAAACTGCGGGCACCGGCGACAAAACTGTTGATGAGGTGACACTGACATGGCAGCTGTCTGACCACTCACGCAGTAGCTGAGGTGAGGTCAACTTGCAATTGCTCAATGGAATGCGTCAAAGTGCATGATCCTAGCATGATTGTCATGCTTGTGGATGACCAGACCGAGGCGTGTCTGCCACCAAACTCACTTTCTTCTTTTGTAGAATCTTTACAAGTGCTCTGTGACTGCAGCCGACTTTGTTAGTAATCTGGCAGCATGAAAATCCATGAAAATTTGTTGTTCCAAGGAATATTTCTTAAATAATAGTTTATTTTCATTTGTAATTCTTCATTCTGCCAATGCATATTTATTTGTTTAATAAATTGTGTTGTTCACAAAACTACAAAAAGTAATGTGAGAACATAGTAATTCACTACATTCACTACTGTTCATGGCTTAAGGGCCATTTGTTAGACTGCACAACACAATTGTGAAAGAAGGTGAGAGCTCCCCTAGTGGCTATGGGAGTGTATTTCCATAGAGCTGATATTATGTGTGGCAGCCTCATTGCTTTTTAGATCACAAGGTGGGATAGAAGGACAAATCAAATCAATTTGCTCATTTAATATTTTATATTTTTTTTAGGCTTGATTTTTGGAAGCCCAAATTTAGAAACCCACCGCAACTGAAAATGGAATGCCACAGATATAAGTCTCTTCCATGTATTGTTAACCATTTGTTGGCCCAGAGTAATAGCTTTTAGGCTAGGGATCTGTGTCAGCAATTGGAATATTGCTGGCTTAAATCATGGTGAAAGGTTAAAACAAAGGCAGTACCCTGTCATGCTATGCAAATATATATCAGAGCTGTTGGTCTTCAGGAGAGTGGGCAGGTCCAGGAGCTGCAGAGTGAAACAAACTTTATAATCTGTGTCAATGAGCACTGCCTTGCCTGAAATGCTTACCTGGAAATGAACTTAAACGTGTATTACATATTACAGGAGAAATACTTAAAAATTAATTAGATTGGCTGGCTGGCTCTTGAAAGTAGGAACTTTAAATAAACTGACCTTAATGAGTATTATAGTCAGGTACATTGCAATTCATTCCACTTGAAAAGTTACAACTTAAGCTAGTTCAGTGTAAGTGTATAGCTCAGTAGTCTAAGTATGTGGGCTTGTAATCCAGAGGTTGCTGGTTCAAATCCAGCTTCAACTAGATAAGTGCATGTTTATGGGCCCTTGAACCATGAAAAGTAGTGAATTGCCATGTTCTTAAATTACTTTTTGTAGATTTGTGAACAACACCATTTATTAAACAAACAAATCTGCATTTGCAGAATGAAGAATTAAAATTGAAAATAAACTATTATTTAAGAAATATTCCTTGGAACAACAAATTTTCATGGATTTTCATGCTGCCAGATTACTAACAAAGTCGGCTGCAGTCACAGAGCACTTGTAAAGATTGTACATGAGAAGAAAGCGAGTTTGGTGGCAGACACGCCTCAGTCTGGTCATCCACATGCATCAAAATCATGCTAGGATCATGCACTTTGACGCATTCCATTGAGAAGTCACAAGTTAACCTCACCGTGTCACCTCATCAACAGTTTTGTCGCCGGTGCCCGCAGTTTGGTCTGCAGGGTTGCAAGGCACGCAACAAGCCACTGATGACTGATGTCCAAAGGTGCATCCGGGTTGACTGGACATGGGAGAACTCACACTGGACATGTGAAACGGTGGGAAAAGGTGCTTTCCAGCGATGAAAGCACTTTCTGCCTGTTTGTTAGCCAGGCAGACACCTATGTGAGGAGGTTTCCTGGAGAGAAATTCAAGCCTGAGTGCCTCAACCTCACTGTGAAGCATCATTTGAAGGTCATGGTCTGGGGCTGCATGGCTGCCAGTGGCGTCGGACGTCTGCACATCGTTGACGGCATGGTCAGTGGGACCAAGTACATCACAGTACTGCAAAAGTGTATGGTGCCATCAGTGCAGCAGCTGTTTACAAGCTGGTTCCTGTTCCAAGATGACAATGCACCGTGCCATTGCTCCAAACAGGTGATCAACTGGAAGCGTCAGAACAACATCGATCAATTGAGTGGCTTGCCCAATCCCCCGATCTGAATCTCATTGAGAACTTGTGGCACAAGGTGGCTTTGGAGATATCCAAGAGACATCCAAAATCAAAACATGAGTTGATTGAGTCACTCATTGCAGCCTGGAACCATGTTATCAGCCATGATCACCTCATCAAACTGGTTCACTCAATGCCGACACGGTGCAGGCAGGTGATGAAGAACAAAGTGTGGCCCACCAGATACTGAGACATCACTGAGACACAAAAAGTCCTTTTTCAAGGCCACCTACACGAACATGAAGAAAGCTTGACGCATGTCTGTTCTACTATATATGAAGTATACTCATTTATTTTGCACCTTTGGCCAGAGAAGTACATTACGCATATTACTTAATAAGACAATTGACATGGGAGCTTTAACAAACAAACTCAGAAAAGTAAATCCAAGCTAGAATAAAAACTTGATTTTTATTACTGTGTCCCCTTAACACTGTTTTCAAATAAACATATTGGTTCAACGAAGGAGTTAAAAGTAAAAGGTCAAAAGTTGGAAAAAATGCTAAATTAACAAGTGGTTGCAGACTTTTGCATACCACTGTAGTGTGGCTGCATTTTTATAAAGAAGACTCCTCTTCACAAGCTGTGGAATACCATTTAACATTTGTTATGTGTTTGAATTGGCTCTTGGTCATGCCAGTACAGACACGGTGTTGCCACCTCTGGCATCCATCACAGAGTATCTACAGTGGGATTAACAACATACAGTATAGGACAAGTAGCCATATTTTCACATCTATCAAATAACTACATTAATTTCCTCACCCAGTCACCATCTTTATTTTGAAACTGTCCACACCATTGGCAGGCCTCCTCAAGAGATACTGTAAGGAAATAAGCATGAACTTACTGGAGAGCAGGCATTCATCAGTATACTTATCACCCAGTTTGCCAAGCATGTTCACACACCCTTCTGACTGACTTTGCCTGAATGACTTGCACTTTATTGTGCTGTTGTGGTTTTTTTTTTCCACTGTAACACAATTCAGTCTTCAAATGACTTCACACGCACTGTTTTTTGCATTATCTCAAATTAGTTGTACTCTTGGCATAGCAATCTGACTTTTCCGGCTCAGATTCTGTGAAAACATAGCTATAAGGCCATTCTGTCAAAAGGGGCTGACAGACATTCGCTATAGTCATGTTAATATAATATAATATAATATAATATAATATAAAATTCTTTAAAACCTGTTAAGTCTAAAACTGTAAGAGTAGGTGTACCTGTTTACAAGACAAAAAACAAAAGTTCTCTTACATAACTTTTGTAGTATTTGAAGGATTTTATACCCCATTTTAAGCACAACTGTACAATTGATTAACCCTGCCCATAACAGCATTTTACCCCTAACTGTGCAGTATCTGTATAAACTGGACACATCTGGTTTGACCACCCCAAGGGGCTTTGGTAAGTTAAAGTTTACCTTGCCTTATGTTTCTGTTACAGTTTTTCTGAATTGCTAAAAGACTAAACCTCATTCTTGGAACAAAATTTCCAATTGCCAAAACTCATTTATTGAATCAATCACTCTTCTGGTGAAACTTTAAACACAATTTGCAGATTTGAGCAAAACTCTAGACACATTCCCATTCATCAAAACACATTTTGCACTGTGGTGAACTTTGATGCAAAATAGAAAACACAGGCTGCAGAAGTTCAGCACAGCCACCATACAGTAGTCATCATTTAAACACAATGACTCAAAACTGTTCACACATGTTTCTAAACATGAGAAGAAGCCAAAGAGTGACTAGAACATACAATATGTGCTAGATGAGAGTGCAAGTGCCACTGGTGAGTTGAATTTCGACGTCAACGTACAGACGGGTCACACAGAGGATTCTTCCCGCATCACCCAGCAAGGTGTCCCTATTGCTCACTACCGACAGTTACCGTACTTATGACCAGAGACCCACACAACAATTACGTTTCAAACTACTTTTTCAGACAACTTCACATTATATGTGATTGTAGAGCTAAATTATTCCTTATTAGTTATGAAAGATTATTAAATTTCTTACTTACACGGTGACTATACCCTTATTAGACTGCATTTTCCACCATCGCTGATGTATTTACCTGGGACTAAGCTTCTAACTACAGCTCAAGAACTGTAGTTCAAACTACGCAACTTTACAACAGTGTTGCTCCACTATGGTCTTTGGAAATGCATCCCAGAACGGAAAGGTTAAAGAGGAGCTTTTTTCCCCAGGTCATACTGTAATGCTCCTAAATCAGGGCAATACTCAATGCCTCTAGGTGCTGCTTCACCCTGTCCAAATCATTGGCACATACCTCAGGCCTCTTGCACATTGCACAGCAAAATACCTCTTACCTATCACTTATGTATAGATTATGTACAGCTGAACATTTCATATATTTTTTATCATATTATTTTTCTTATTTTTTTCTATATTTTGTTACTCTCTTATCATGCACAGCTGCTCAGAGTGACCAGGGTTATATTCCACTACATGTTGTGTGTGTACAACTGTGTACATGACGAATAAACCTTTTGAATCTTCAATCTTAAATTTTTGTAAAGTACAAATTCTGACCTTCCTGGCAATATATCACATGTTCTGGGGCCTCATTTCTACATGCCACTTCTGTGGACTTTTAGATTATGTAGGGCAGCTTCCCTATTGTTACAGTGTATAGGACAAAATGGATAATTACAAATGCTGCCCCAAACTCTTTTAAATGTTTTCGTAAAATACAAATTTAGCCTTTTCCACTACTACTGTATATGCCAAGCCTGGGGGACTTATTTTCTACATGCTACTTCCATGTTTAAATGTAACAGATCTGCTTTGCAATTTTCTTTTTCTTTCTTGTATTAATTCTGATATAATGACTTATACAGTGTAGATATTTCACATGAGTGTTTGCAAGGTGTACAGTAGCCTTACTTATATGAGAAAATGAAACCAGACAACCAGATATAGTTCGATAGTGTTTCGATATGAGATCTACAAAAATACTTAAGAATACACTTTATTGGTGAAAGAAACATTTTTATTTATTGATTTATTACGATTTATTTTACTCATCCAGAACAGGCACCCACAAACTGTGACGTTCATGGTAGCTGGACGTCCAAATGCAAATTATACACGACTAGAGAATGCTCAACAAATTATATATTTTAAATTTTTTTTTTTTTTCAACAAAACCAACAATTAAATAATTGTTAAACATTAACAACAATAAGGATTTCGGACAATCGTATTGTACTCTGTAATATGGATGACAAAATTACACTGGCTGAACGCGCAGCTGCTGCGCCTTGCTGAGCTCCTCGAACACCCCTATGTTTACATCCAGCGTATACTCCACCCCTGCTGCCGACGGCAGATCACGCTCCACGTGGCGTCAGCTGCAGACACACCTCGAACGCACCCCGTGATTAGGTAACGGCGTATGGGTTTCTTTCTATGCCACGTGATCTGTCTACGCGGCGTGCGTCTTTTGCGACACGTCTGTTTATAAACACGGAATCCGCTGTTTGTAAACGGTCCGCATTTTACCCTGACCCAAAGCCGGACACTGACTGCTCCATTTGGCAGGAGCCAGTCAATTCTTTGGAGGCACACGGTAGTTAGGATGAGGGACATCTTTCGCGTCTTCTATCTTGCTGGGAAACTGCAAGTCTGGTCTGCTTTGAATGTTCAAATCAAAACTCTAAATGGAATTACAATTGTTATGATTCTGTTGCTAATTAAGGTACGGTGGCCGATTGGTGTCAGCGCGCTGCAAAGTCTTCAAACACTTTAATCAAATGACAAAACACACAATCTACATTTACAAAGGTGCTGAAACTTAGAAACACCACAAATTTATAAGACACGTTTTAAAACAGATAAGCGCTCAGATAAGCGCTGCAAAACCGCTCACAACACAGTTGTGAAGTTTCCGGGTGACAAAGAAACAAGACGGACCAATTATGGCTGGGCTGTATATCGAATGTTTACGGAATATCGATATATTATCAAAACAAGATATAGAATGACACCATACAGTTTGTGTCTGTATAATTAATGTTTACACATATATCATTGGGTCGTTTGTTAAAATCCCAGAAATTCATGTTAAACTCCCAGAATTCATAGCGATAATTAAGCGACCCATTCAATTAGTGGGGAATGGCGAAGAGTTATTCTTATCTCTTATGTGGTTTTAATTTTAAAACGGAATATATAGCACACTTTGAAAATTTAGCGCATCGCTATTCTCCCAGAAAATCTAGGTATATATCGATACACCTATTGAGATGTTCTGTTTTGTCGTACAGGTATCGATTTTAATTAATAGCTTAAGTGCAGGTTCCTGCAGCGCTTTATTTTGTGCTGTTTAACCCCGGACTGCCAATTGACTCTGAACGTGAAGTTGCTCCGAGCTCCCCAACGTCCCTCTTACTATGTTTTACTGGATTCTTTTCATCCAGCACAATTATTTTATTCATCTTTGTTCTTCTTTACTTTTGGTGTATATTTTTTGTATTTTATATTATTTATATTATATTTACTTGTGATTTTATCCTTAACATGGCGTCGACAGGCTTTCTCCAAAGACATCTCATTGTATTCGCACAGTGACAGTAACGCTGTCTTATCTTGCGAGAGGAAGTAGCATAAGGCTGCGCTGCTAACGTTAGCATTAGCAAACCTAGCTGCCTAGCAGTGTTGGTAGTAAAGCGTTAGTATAATTCCACTACTTTTGTCTGTAAGGAATAATGTAACTAATTACCATTTACGCAAAGTAGTTAAATTTAAAAGGACTCTTTACCTTTGTCTTGCATGAAAATATTAACGGACAAAGACAGCATGTTCCCCTAATTTCCTGTTTCTGATGGAACGCCATCCGACCTTACCATGGCGCAATGAATGGCTGATATTATAGGTACGGTGATAGATACAATTAGACAGTTATATTGTCTGGCGCTGTCATAGCTGCAACACTAAAATAATATAACTACCCAGAGAGCACATGCACATGCATTGGCACTATGTCTCCGCGATGCTTGAAAATCCATCGGCAAACATCTCTGTGATGTAGAAACACTGCTACCGAACATTTGATTGCATATTCCCCCGATGTCTGCGCCATGTATTTCAACAGTGATGCGATGTTAATGTGATCACTATGCAGCCTTTAGCCCGCTGTTATTTTCCTTTATTAGGTTATTATACAGGGCAGCTCAGGCCGGGGGAGCAGGCGCTGATGCAGCCCGGTGCAGCACCCACCACACGTCGGAACTGCTCGCGATCCCGGCCGGCGACCCCCCAGGCAGAGATCTAGACACGCTCGATCCAGTCTCACCCTTAATATAATTACTTTTATATGCAGTAATTGGTAACTAGTCATTTTCAGTAACTTGCACGAGACTGCCAGTTGGCTGAATCCGAAATAGTTGTAGTGCTACAAGGCTGGATTGTTACAGGGACTGTGTTAAATGCAAATGCTGTTCTGATTGCGTTAAAATCAAACGTTTTTGCTCAGATTTCATGAATTTGGTGGTGTGCTCTTTATACTATGCCAAGTTTTCCTAAAAGCAGATATTTTTTTAAAAGGCGAAATAGAGCAGCGCATTGAATTGTAATGCCTGTATCTTGAAACGTAGCGTGTTGCCAGACTCTCCGATGCACAGCTCTATGGTCCATACAGAAGAGATGAGGAACATGCAGTTTGCAAAGTCACCAAGTTACCTTTTGTTAGGTGGCTACGTTTACATGCTTTAATGCAATTAAGATGTTTTCATGTAAACAGATTAATCAGGGAGCTCATTTATAAATGTGACTGAAAAATATGAGCAGCATTCATAAACACATTTATAGGAAGATTTTGGGATTTATAAAGAAAACGTTTTGTGAAAAAAACGCACATATCCCTGGGGAACCCAGACCACCTTATAATTATAGGAAAAATTTGTCCATTGCCTAAAATTATCATACAGACCCAGTGAACTCAAAAACAGGTGTTTTGTAAAAATAAACGAGCTTGAAGGAGATGCTGTTTCGACAGGATCCTGTAGAGGGCACTGTGTATGCTAAATCGAAGGCTCCAGGAATGTGTTCGGCATTTATAATAATAAACAATAGTAATTCAAATATTTGTGTACACACGACATTTGGCTCTGAAATTACACAGTTCTTTAACCTTCATCCTCTGTAAGTATTATAATGTACTATACACTGTACAGTTAAAAAAAAACTGGCAATGCACCGAGACTGAAAATGCACAAAGATGGCAGCGTGAGATGATTGCACAGGTTTACCTGAGCTGTGTGCTGGGCCTGGTTGTGCAAGAGGCAGAGATTGTTCAAATAGGAACAATGACATAGGATTACGGGAAATACAGACAGCTGTAACTGAAAACTCCACAATGTACAACTAACAGTCAGCATTTGTTTTATCATTTTAAATGAATGACATTATATATGCCAAAATATTTATTCTGTACAAGGTTAGAGGTGTGCGTACGGACAAGTCAATGTAGGCTGTGACATGTGTGCCCCACATATAATAGGTATAACTAGACCCCTGTCTAAATATGTCACACGCGGCATCATTACGGCGTACAGTATTTAGCTTTGTTTGAGGACGTTGTGTGTGGCCAAATATGAAGAGGGAGTATTTATAGATCACGATGATTATTTTCCCAGTGATGATTTGTGGCTTATCAGCTGTTTCAGAGCCAAGAGTGATTCTGATGGGATTGAGTGATGAATTGGCCCTGGAACATACCAGCAGGAACCGGCAGACAGATCAGGGATATCCCAGCTCATTCTGAGCTCCATTAATCCTTAGGCTGTGGCTGGTTGACTGTCAAGACAGTGTTTTAAGTTTCTCTAGTGTGGATGTATGGGCCAACATTACAGTGCAATTTGCAACAATGCCCGGCTCTCCTAATGCTGTCCGTGCTCTTGTCTGCACTCAAACACATTGCAATGAATGATTAATGAGCTTTTTACTTTCTGGTGGGCTGGGCCGGTGGCTCCCTGTCCGGTGTCCTCTGGTGGGGGGGGGGGGGGGGGGGCTGTTGTCCTGGTGCTGAAATAAATGGAATTGAAATACTGCCCACATCTTTACAAAAGCAGTTTCAATCTCTGATGCTAGAACTACTAAGCCTGCGCAAATCTGCGTAAATTCCCTAGAACTACTAAGCCTGCGCAGATTTGTTCAGGCCTTCAGCTCCATTGTCCTCCTGCTTTTGTTGTGCAAACACACTAATTACCTGTGAACCCTGACACATTTACATTTATTTACTCAGACTCCTAGTTCAAATACAAGGGAGCCCAAACCTATGTGTGTAATATGGAAACCTTCACAAAAGCCTGCCATATCTATACAAAATATCCCACACACTGACTGACCTGCAAATATGAAAGACACACATTCACAAAATATATGGAGAGACAAGTCTGTTTTATTTATAAAAAAATAGAGTGAAAATACAATGAAAAGTTGCTAATAGAATGAAATGAATAGAATGAAAACATGCTAAGACATCAGTCTCCAATGTATGTTTGTACACAAATGTCATAAGCTGAGTGAAGTCATGGTCCATGGTTGATAACAAGCTCGTACACATACAGAATGAAATTATGTCATTTCATTTTAATTGGCCATCACTGAATTATAAAACCAAAAGTGAATTTTGTTTTTGTGTGATCTCTCCAGCTTTGCATGTTCTCTCCTCTGGCTGTTCATGTAAAAATAGCAAAAATTGTAAAAAAAAAAAATGTTATCAGTCCCTCAGTTCCAGGTTCATCTCTTCATCATCTTCCTGCCTTTTGTCTCAGTGGTTACTCTCCCACACAGTCTGTCTGTCTGTTTCAAAGTCTGTGTTTGCAGCATTTGCAGACCCAGTGACTATCTTCCCTGCATTTGGTGCAGGTGAATTTGTGACACTTTACGCAGGCAAACCAGCTGCGATTTCTGTTGCAGCTCTCTTGTACCTGGCATTGAGTTGTCTGTACAGGTCCTGGCACAGCAGCAGCAAACGCTGCAGCAGCGTTCCTCTCTGTCTCCATTGCCTTTTGCTGCATGAATCTGCAACGGAGTTCCTAGGCTAGAAGTGCAATCAGAAGGCAATTGGCACTTTTGCAGCGTTCCATTGGACATGGCAAGTGATGACAGACCGATACTGTAATCAAGGGGCTTTTTTTGGCTTTTCAGTGGTATGGACAGCTGAAAGCCAGCCAATTAGCACATCCATTTCAATGTGAGGGCAATTGGCACTTTTGCCAGCATTCCATTGACATGGCAATGATGGCAGTATGGCAGACTGTATGCAATTAGGCCGGCTTTTCACAACATATAAATGCTGTAGGAGTGGCCAAAAGGTGTGACGCTGTTCATTATGACTGTGTATGTGAGGGAGTGGCATTGCTGTTTGCATAACTACAGCACAGTGCTGTGCATAAAAGCAGAGCGACCGAGGCGGGAGAATCATTTCTCCTTCGCATTTCTGAAGACGCACATCAGGATGGCCTCCGCATCACTGCCACGCAGGAAGAGCCTCTCAGCGCCTCAGGCTTTGGCCCTGCTGCAGGAAATGGACGCAGCAGACTCTGACGGAGGCCAAGTTTCGTTTGCCTGGAAGCTCACAGATGACTCATCGGAAGAGTCCGAAACGGAGATGGAACAAGAACCCGACATGCCTCCACGGAAGATGCGCCGTGGTACCGGGAAGCCCAGTCCGAGCCAGACGGCAAAAGGCGGCACTGTGTGGGTAGAGGAGGACATTGGAAGCGGAACGCCCAGTGCATCAGCACATCGCTCGCGCTTCACTGCGCACACTGGACCCACAGAGTCTGCTAAGGTTTGTCATCGCCAAAGCACATGTGATATTTATATAAACCCATGTATTATTTATATAAACCCATTTAGAGTGAGGTTCATGTAAATTTACCAGTCTCTATTTGTTTATCTTCCGACAGCGTAAAATTACAAGTGTGCTCCAAAGCTTCCTCTGCCTGTTAGACGTGGGAATGCTGCAGACCATCACAGAGTGTACGGTCCGTCACGCCCGCAGAACAGAGCCGGACTGGAAGCTGACAATTAATGAACTGATGGCATTCATTTCTATTCTGTTTGTGAGAGCAATCATGTGTCCCGTTGGCGCCATTGTGGATTGCTGGTCGGAAAACTTTCTAGTGCCAGTAATCAAAGAGACAATGTCCCGAGATAGATTCCTTTCAATTATGCAGCACCTTCGATTTGATGACAAGGACACGCGGGCAGAACGGGTGAAAACAGACAGATTTGCTGCGATATCTGACATCTGGACACGCTTCACTAAGAACTGTGCTGAGAGATTCACTCCAGGAGAACACATGACCATAGATGAACAGCTGTTCCCGACCAAGGTTCGTTGTCCATTCACACAGTATATCGCATCAAAGCCGGAGAAATGTGGGATCAAGTTCTGGATGGCGACGGATTTGGAAACCAAATACGTCTGCAACGTGTCCCCTTACTTGGGAAAGGACCCCGGTCGTCAGAAGGGGGACAGGCTGGCAGAGAACGTGGTCATGAGTCTGATGGAGCCATTTCTGGACGACGGGAGAAATGTCATAACGGACAATTTCTTCACCTCACTGTCTCTGTCACACAGACTGCTTCAGCGCAACACGACTCTACTGGACACGGTGAATAAAGTTCGCCGTGAACTTCCTCCATCGGTGCGCATGTATTCAGTACGAGCAGCAACACGCAGGTGGCCAGTAGCTGTATTTTACAACATGCTGGACCTGGCGGCGGTGAATGCCTACGTTCTGTACAAGGCATGCACAGGGTGGAAAGGCAAAAGAAGATTGTTTCTGAGTCTTCTAGCCAAGGAACTCCGTTGCCGATTCATGCAGCAAAAGGCAATGGAGACAGAGAGGAACGCTGCTGCAGTGTTTGCTGCTGCTGTGCGAGGACCTGTACGGACAACTCAGTGCCAGGTACAAGAGAGCTGCAGCAGAAATCGCAGCTGGTTTGCCTGCGTAAAGTGTCACAAATTCACCTGCGCCAAATGCAGGGAAGATAGTCACTGGGTCTGCAAACGCTGCAAACACAGACTTTGAAACAGACAGAGATTAACCTGGAACTGAGGGACTGATAATTTTTTTTTTTTTTACTTTTTTTTTACATGAACAGCCAGAGGAGAGAACATGCAAAGCTGGAGAGATCACACAAAAACAAAATTCACTTTTGGTTTTATAATTCAGTGACAGCCAATCAAAATGAAATGACATTACTTCTTTCTGTATGTGTATGAGCTTGTTATCAACCATGGACCATGACTTCACTCAGCTTATGACATTTGTGTACAAACATACATTGGAGACTGATGTCGTAGCATGTTTTCATTCTTTTCATTTCATTCTATTAGCAACTTTTCATTCTATTTTCACTCTATTTTTTATAAATAAAATAGACTTGTCATTCCATATATTTTGTGAATGTGTGTCTTTCATATTTGCAGGTCAGTCAGTGTGTGAGATATTTTGTATAGATATGGCAGGCTTTTGTGAAGGTTTCCATGTTACACACATAGGTTTGGGCTGCCATGGATTTGAACTAGGAGTCTGAGTAAATAAATGCAAATGTTCCAGGATTCACAGGTAATTAGTGTGTTTGCACAACAAAAGCAGGAGGACAATGGAGCTGAAGGCCTGAACAAATCTGCGCAGGCTTAGTAGTTCTAGCATCAGAGATTGAAACTGCTTTTGTAAAGAGATGGGCAGTATTTCAATCCCACCAGGAAAACTGCCCCCCCCCCCCCCCCCCCCCCGCATGAGGGGCCCCACCAGAGGACACCGGACGGGGAGCCACCGGCCCAGCCCACAACCCCCAGCCCCATCGCGAGCCGGGCCCAGAACCAAGAAGGTCTGGAAGGACACCCGCGCCCCCCCCCACAGGCCCCCATCGTCCCCCCGCTCAGTGTGTGTACAAGGTGTGTACATGTTGGTGTGTGTGAATGAGTGTGTGAACTGAAGTGTGTGCAAACTAAAAACTGTGGTGCATAAAAAGTTGGGGGGTGAAGGTCTTCCTCTTCCTTGGGCTCCTCCAGTCGCTATCGCTCCATAGATCATTTAGTGGACTGTTGACGATCCACTGAGGTGTGCAGGCCAGTGGCTTGGGCCAAGGCAGGAGGCTGGGTGCTGGGGCCAAAACAGATACCAAGGACTGGGGCTCTGACCCCATCACCACTGGGTCACCTGCAGGAGCAAAGGACACGAATCCCAGCACAAGGGGTGTCACAGTCTGGGGATCATCCTGCTTAGATTGCAGAACTATTCAACTGCTCCAGTTACTAATTTAATCCAATGTATGATATTTGTAAACATTCTTTAATAGACATTACCACCAAAATTCCTGTAGTAATTAACAGCTATTTTAGAGCGGAATTCCAAAAATGTTACGTGTTTCCACAGTTTTGGCCACTAGTGTAGACTGTGGGGCCAGTTGCAATATTGTTTCTGTACACATAGTAATTCCTGACATTCTGACTGAAAAGACAAATCAGTTACTAGCAATGTATAACAAAAGTACACTGTAGCCCTTCGTCTGATGTAAACACGTACTGAAGAACCTAGAAATATGAAAAGGTATCATGTAGTCTTCATGGACTATGAATCTGTTGAAGGTGCAGTAAGAGAATATACTGGCACTAGACAGTGCTGTGACAGAAGATTCCACAGAAGGGCCATGGACAGTGGAGCACATTAAAGCTACATATCCTGATGTTTTCAAAGGCGATGGCTGCTTGGATGGAGAATATGAGATAGAAGTAGACAGGAGGGCAACACCAGTCAAGCTATCAGAGAGACAGGTTCTGCTTTCCATCATGTCTGCTTTAAAGGAAGCGCTGCTTCACCTAAAGAGGAGGGGAATAGTAACACCTGTGGACAAAAGCATGGAGTGGATCAGCAGCCTAGTCCTCACAAAGAAGCCAAACGGTGAGCTCAGCGTGTGTACAGACCCTAAACCACTGAATAAAGCACTGAAGAGGAACCATTTTCCTCTCCCTACCATTGATGACATCTTGCTAGATCTTTTTTTTTTTTTTTTTTTCTTCCCCTGTCGTGTCCGGCAGTTTAGCAAGCAGGATGTTAGTCTGGCTGCTTTATTGTGCCAACACTTTTATTTTGCCAAGTGGAGCTTCGGATTTAAGCTCCTCTTGTTACTTGAGGTATACTCTTTATTAATCGGTTGTATGTCATTGCGCCACAAAGCCGGAGCTGACAGGGGGGGTTAGTGGGAAAGAGATAGAGAGAGAAAGTGAGAAAGGAGAGAAAGGGGTGAGAGACAGAGGAAGTAGAAAAATAAATAAATGCATAATAAAAATAAAAATAAAATAAGGAGGGAGGTCAGAGAGAGAGACAGGGAAAGAGAAATAATACATAAACAGTAGAACAAAAAAGAAAGAGTAATAAGAGGACAGCTTCTGCATCTTGCTGCTTTACACCGTATCATCACACCAGCTGCTGTATCTGAAAGATAAGATCCAGGGACACACACAAACAGTATACACACAAAGAAACCAGTGGTACTATTATGACATGGGAATGTGCTTGTGTCAGTATCTGCTCCTGGAATTAAATACGTTAATACCAACGAAAGAAAATAAATATATATGCATAAGCAGACCACCAGGAACACTGTCTAAATATCGTCGTACCCGTATCTGCATCTGAGAGGAGGGAGTGGAAGCCACACACCAACTTTCACACACACTCTCACACACACACCCATACAAGGAGAAACAGGGGTAAAATAGGGGATGAGAGCCCTAGGCTCTCCTGTGTGTATGTGTGCGTGCATGTCTATGTGTGTGTGCGTTCTAAGTGTATGTGTGTTGATATGAAAGTGTGTGTATGTGTGCGTGTGCATATGTACGTGTATGTGTGTGTGTGTACGCATACGTGTATGTGTTTGTGTACGCATCTGTGTATGTTTGTGTGTTGTGAGTGTATGTATGAGTGTGCAGGTTAACATGGAATGATTCCCAGTGAGTGTGCGAGGCCACAACAACGCCGCCCCGGAGCCCCCAGACGGCCGGGAAAGCCCCGACGGGTCATGGACCCAGCCGCCCCACAGCGGCCAGGTACCCGGGCCCCCCGCTACCGGAAGGCTGCGCGTCCACCCAAGGAAGGCAGGGGGGGAGGCACCGGGCGCCCCCCACCGGCGAGCACGAGGCAGGAACCCCACGGCCACAGGCGGCAGCGCGCCCCCTGGGGGCCGGCCACGCAGGCACGGATAGAGCCCGGAGCCCGGAGCACCCGCACACCCCGTGGGGGCCCCGCCAGCCCCGGGGAGACCCGCCCCCCCCCAAGAACCCCCACCCGGGGGACCAGGGGGACGCCCCGAGAGCCACCAAGCACACCCGCCCCTGGCTACCCCGACCCCCCCTCCCCCAAGCCCAGATCCCAACCCTCCCTCCCCAGCCCCCGTACCCTCCCTCCCCCAAGTCCCCTCACTGCCGCCCCCACACCGCCCCATCATCCACGTGCTCCCCGTACCAGGACAAACATGCAGACACACCGATCCATGTATGCACTCATACACACACTCAGACACACACTCCCAGTCACACCTGCTCGTCTTTGATGTCCGGCAGCAGATGCCCTGGACTTGCCCAGTGGACGGCCCAGAGGATGTTCCCCACCCCCCCAGATCGCAGGCGAGCGGGCACCCCGCCTGAGACCGGCAGCACCCCACAGATGCAGCCGCCCCACCCCCAAGCCCACCCGCCGGCGCCCGCCGCCCCCGCCACACCCAGGACCCCTCACCCCGTCCGCCCCCCAACCGCCCCCCACCCACCTTGATCATTGATGGTGTACATGTGTGTGAGCTAAGGTGTCGTTGAGATATGGGGGAGCATATGGGGAAAAGACACCCACCGCCCCCCCCCAAGCCCTAAGTGTCTAAAGTGGAGTTAAAATAGAGGGGAAGGGAGCTGCGCAGTCCAGCTGCGGGCTGCAGAAGCAGCCGACCCAGGACCTGCCCAGCTCCCCCCGCCCTCCAAGGCCCTATGAAACTGTCCCCAAAGTGTAGTAAAACCTGAAATTTCCCTACTTTTGGGGACATCTTTTGAGGTCCCCATTTGGATAACGTCAGTTTTATAAAAATCTGTGAATGCAATCAAAAAAGTAAAAATGGCAAAAGTCTTGTATCTGGGTTGGTTACTTATGGTTAAGGTTAGGGGTGGGTAGGGATTAAGGGTGTCGTGACTGGGATTAGGGTTTTTCCCATATAAATGAATGGACGGTCCCCATTTAGAAAAGAAGACCAACTTGTGTGTGTGTGTGTGTGTGTGTGTGTGTGCGCATTATGTATATATTAAATTTTGGGGACCAAATGTCCCCACAATGCAATAAAACCTGAAATTTTGATGATGTGGAGACCAGCTTTTTCAGTCCCCCAAAGGGAAACTCAATTTTAAAAAAATCTGTGACTGCAATCAAAAATCTAAAAAAAGTGTTTTGACCACAGAAATGAATGGATGGTCTCCAGTAAGATGAATACAAACGTGTCTATAATTGCATGAAAGAGAACGCAAATCATACAGGACATCTATCCTGGCAAGGCCATACTTCTCTCAGGAAAGCCAAAGCCCAACTTTTCTGTACCATTGTAATACAGATAATGTTTAACTGCTGTAATTAAGCAATACTATTGAAATAATTAAAATATAGAGATTAAATCAGATGTGTTTTTTGATTTTAAATGAGTATGTGATATACTTGATATAACATGAATGTACAGTAAAACTGGTCTAAGTCGCCGTCTTGTAACTCGTCAATGTGCACAAGTCGACGCTCAAGCAAAAGTCCCGATTTTTCCTAATGATGTTTCCTTTAAAATTCCTTTTGTAAATCGCCGCTTGTAAGTCGTCAAATTCCCTTAGTCGTCACCTAAATCCCGAACAACACAAATGAATGGATTTTCCTGCCTGTAAGTCGACACCCCAATCGCTGCATTCCCGCCGCCTGCTTGTCACCACGGCAATGTAGAAACGGGGAATCCCCACCTATCGCACTAGTCGCTCCCTGGGCTTAAGTCTCGCGTGTATAGTGCGGTGTAGTAGAGGTATGGTGTTATATTTACTAGTCGGCAAAACGGCGAGATAGACATAAGTCGCCAAAGTGTCGACTTAGGTGTATCTCGTCAATTCTTTTAAGCTGGTCCCGCGAGTGTCGACTTAGACCGGTTTTACTGTATTTCTGTCAGGGTCAGCCCCTCCTGTTGTCCCACTCTGTCCCTTCCCCGTTTGACCAGCAGGTGTCGCTGGTCATCCTGTTCTTTATGTTAGTCTTTGTTCTCCCCTCTTACTTGTCTTGTCATATGGCTCAATGTGTTGAGCATCCAGTTGTGTGTACCCTTCTGTCCTGTGTTTGAGTCCCACCTCCTCTGTCTTTGTATTTTGCTCCCTAGTGTTTCATTTGAGTTTTTCTAGTTCCTGTATCTGGTGACGTTGTATTTGGTTTTGTTCCTTGTGCCCCTGCTTGTGTCTTTACCTTTTCTGTAATTCCCCAGTGTTAGTTTCTGTTTCCTTGGTTAGTTCTTAGTTTCCCTGTTATCAGTTCCTTTTGAGTTTATTAGTTTCACCTGTGCCCTGTTTCCCTGGTCTTTGTTAATTAGCCTCACCTGTCCTGTGTTAGTCTCGTTACCCCTTAGTATTTTAGTTCCTGCTTCTGTTCAGTTCCCCAGTGGTTCATTGATTGTGATTGTGTGTTGTTGATTGTCGTTGTTTGATGGTTTTGAGATTTTCAGTGTTCAACGTGTATTAGGTTTTTGTTATTTAGTCTTTATTTATCCCCTTTAGTGTTTGACCCCTCGTGGTCCTTTTGGGTTTTGCTGTGTTTGTAGTGTTTTCTGATTTATTTAATACACCCCTTTTTGTTCTTTGAGCCGCCAGTGGATCGTCCACCCTTTCTGCGCACCATGCCTCGTTCTCGCGCCCCGGATCCCTGACAAAGTAATAGTTTTTGGGTTTCCTGTCGTGAGAGATGAAAGCTACAGGCATGTAAATATTGTTTCCTGTAATAACTTTTTTTTTAATTATTTTCCTCATTGTTAAAAATCCCATGCATTAGAAGGTACCAGTCAGTGGAATCACACAGTGAGATATGTTGGCCAGCCGTCCTATTCATTCAGCACCAGCCGATCAAGTAGAGATTTCAGCACCACGGACAGTGATCTGTGTTAAACTGACCTCAGGTTCCTACACTGGCTACACGGAATTTTCTGTAAATGATTAAATGCCTCTATCCCCCTATATGTGGAAATGTTTCCCCCTCCCCCAGACCGTTTCATGTTCTATCCTCATTATGTGTGTATTTGTTTGCAATATGGCTGTATGAGATGTCAGTCATTGACTTGTCGCTGATGCTCCCTGTTTCCTAAGTCTAGTTTTCTCAGATGAAGCAGTTCACACCTTAAGTTAGAAGAAGTTTCCTGTTAATTGCATCTGTTTGAACAGGGGTTCCTCACATATAGAGGAGAAAAGCCCCAACTTACAAATCAGCATCCATTTTTGTATGCTTTCTGTGAATGACGTCCCCGCACAGGATCACCAGATGCAAGACGACCACACTTTGTGCTACTTGTATGTTATGTTAGAAAACCACATACATCTACATTTCTTGCATTCTGTCACACTTGTGCAGAGCATTTGCAGTGTTTGTGATTAGTTATTGTTCAGTGTTCATTCATCTTTGGATTTTGGTGTTATTTGTTTGATATACTGATGTTTATATTTTTGCAATTTTATCAGTATACAGTATATTTGATTTTGCTGTTCTAAAATGTAGTTTGAAATATTTTGTCATCTTTTCTTACTTTAACATTTATCTTGTTAAAATACAGAAATGGACTGTTTTCTTGAGCCATAGTGTTTTATTCTACATCACAGATAATGCGTACATTCATAAAAGTAAGTGGTGATATTTTGCTCAGTATTGGTTCAAGTTCAGATACTTCAGGTTTTTATTAGACAAAACACATAAATAATTATGTGCAAAGCCATTGATTTATTTTTAAAACAACTGCACTGTGATATTTTTAACAAAAACAGCATATTGTCCTATTTTCAGCTCTAAGCATCATATGGGCCTCTTACTGGCTTTCCAACGGCTTTTGGGGTCACATGGTGGTCGATAATGATATTTCAGGCCTTTATTGAAATCACTTTAAAAATTGATCTGGAATATATCGATTTATACTATAATTTGTGCAAATCAACACAAATGGGGTCTTTTTGACCACAAACAATAATTGATAGTTGGAGGGTAACATTCCTCTAGATTGCAAAGGTACTGATACTAAAACCTGTGACCTCAAAAAGTACAAAGAACTGGAGCAAAAGAAAAATGGTGAAAGCTGTCAGAAAGAGACAGGAAACTATATGGATGTTTTAGAAGAGGTAGATGGGGTCCAGTTGGCTGTATTAGTGTCTATGTGTCCTCTGTATGACTGGCATCCTGTCCAGGATGTACTCCATCCCCGTGCCCTGTCCTGTTTGGGATAGGCTCCAGGCCCCACAGCCCTCACCAGGATGAGAGGTTAGAAGATAGATGGGTGGATCCCTGAGAGATGCTCATAACCCTAATTTGTTGTTCTGTATCCAACCAGCTACTCTAGTATTTTTCATTATTTTTAAATGAGTTTTAGGAATGCCTTTTTCAGTCTAACTGACAAAGCAGGTTTTTGTGATCTAATGAACTGCCATGCCTTGTGATGGACTGCCGCCCCTCCTGGGAGATTCTCTGCCCTGTGATAGGTTGGCACCCCCCTCCTGGGAGATTCTCTGCCCTGTGATAGGTTGGCACCCCCCTCCTGGCTTTTTCCCTGCCCTGTGATAGGTTGGCACCCCCCTCCTGGCTTTTTCCCTGCCCTGTGATGGGTTGGCACCCCCCTCCTGGCTTTTTCCCTGCCCTGTGATAGGTTGGCACCCCCCTCCTGGCTTTTTCCCTGCCCTGTGATGGGTTGGCACCGCCCTCTGCTTATTCCCTGCACTCCTAAAGGGCTGGTGTCCCCATCTGGGTTATTCCCTGCCATGCGATGGGTTTGCCACCCCCTCCTGGGTTCCTCCTTGCATTGCGCCCATTATTTTCAGGTATATATTCCAGAGACCTGTAACCCTACATGGGACAAGTGGCTGTGGAATGTGAATTAAGTGATTAATTAATTAAATTACAGACAAATTAATAAATAATCATCTCTCCTGTTTGCACCACTGTCCTATTTTCAGTATTCACTATTACATTTGAGTTGGCCTCCCGTCCAGGGTGAGCACCAACCTTGTGCCATATGCTGCTGAGGAGAGGCTACCAGCCCGTTTGCTAGATGGATCGATGGATGGATGATGGATGGATGGATGGATTTATTTCACTGAACAATTCAATAAGCTCTGTAATAAATATAATTAAACTGGCAGTTAACATTCTCTGGCTGTCTAAATGCTCTTCTTTTTTGTCTCACATTCCTCACATGTAGCCTGTGTAATAGTACAGGTGTAGCTGGTCCTGGTCCCTATAAGGGAAAAACTCTATTTTATAAAAATCCGTGACTGCAATGAAAAACTAAAAATGCAAAAACTCTTGTATTTTGGTTGCCTACTTATGCTTATGGTTAGGGCTGAGTAGGGGTTAGGTTAGCATTAGCATTTTTCCCATAGAAATGAATGAGCGGTCCCCATAAGGATATGTGTGTGTGTGTGTGTGTGTGTATAGGTGTTTCATTGATCACTATGACTATACTCTAAATGATTTAAGCGGATTTAGCTTAAGTTGTAACTTTTCATGTGGAATGAACTGCAATGTCTCTGAATTAATTTAATTAATACTCATTAAGGTCAGTTAATTTATAATTCCTAATTTCAGGAGCCAGTTAATAAATCTAATTCATTTACAAGTATTTCTCCTATAATACGTAATACATGTTTACAATAATTCCCAGGGAAAGCATTTCCGGTAAGGCACTGCTCATTGACACAGATTATAAAGCTTGTTAGACTACGCAACATTATTTAGCAGGGCTGAGAGAAGGTGAGAGCTCCCCTAGTGGCCGCAGAAGTGCATTTCCCTAGAGCAGATATAATGGGTGGCAGCCTCATTGATTTTTAATCACAACTTGGGATAGAACAACAAATTTAATCATTCTGCTCATTTAATATTTCGATTTTAATTAGGTTTAATTTTTGGATATCCATGTTTACATAATATTTAGAATCCCACTGCAGTTGAGAATGGAATGCCGCAGATATTAGTCTCCACCACATATCATTGCTTGTTTTACTTCAGGATTCCTTTGGTTGTTTAAACTGATTGCTCTGTATCAGTTGGCTTTGTGTGTTTTGAGATGTATAATTGCCAAAGAGTCCTGAAAAGCTGATGGTTTAGATACCAGAATTAGTATGAGCAGGACTTAATGTGTTTTCTTATGGTGGGGATGTTAGAAGACATTGAGGTTTTTTATTCTATGTACATCCAATCTTAGCCTCCCACCCAAGATCACTCCATGGAGCACGAACCAACACACCCCACCAAGGTCCGTTTTAGCTGTGGTAGCCAATATATTTGGGGATTTATGCACTTGTCCTATTCAACATCATAACAGTGAATTCAAAATCTACTAAATCAAAGGCAGTACCATGTCATGCTATGCAAATATACATATACATACAGCTCAGGCTCTTTTCTGCAAATATAAGGCTACAAGGCCAAGTGTGGGTAATCAAAATGGCCTTACATTAACAAATACATCACCCCAAAAAAGCATTACATGAGCAATCACAGCTATTCCATTTTTTTTTTATCTCAACAGAGAACATCTTGCAAGGTCAGTATTTGGGAGAGTTTCCTTCATGACGGTGGGTGAAATATACCACAGCTGCAGAACAGCCCAGTCTTGGCAGAATAGCCACATTAATGAGCTCTTGAGCAAAGACCTTTACTCCCAAAGGGACAGAAAACTGTATCAGGCCATGCTGGCAAAGACCCTTGTTTCAAACCTGGTACCACTTTGCGTTGAATGCTGAAAAGGGCCCTTTAAATACATTAGGTATGTTATTTGCTAAACTTGGGTTTACTTTACTCATAAAAAATAATATCCCAATTTACCCAAACGAGTGAGCACAAATATTGATTTGAAATATTAATTCATGTTAATATTGAAATTAATTAATATTAATATTGAAATATTGATTTGAGTAAATCTTATACGATGGTACTGTGACAGTGGGTAGACTATAGCTTTATTTATTTAAAATGTTTCTTAGAATTGTGTATAAAGTCAACCCAAAAAAGTGAGTGCAAATTGTTACGTCATTCAATCTGAGTAAATTCTACAGTTTATTTTTTTCCAGTTCATGTACAGAATTACAGTACATTACAGTATTTTATCGACAAGGTTCTCATAAATATTGCCCAGAAAGCATTTTTTCTACAGTATTGTACTATTTTAAACAGTATGTTACTGTAATAATGTCACTGTTTATTACAGCAGGGGTGCAGATTGAACCCATGACCCTGAAGGCGTGAGGCTATAGTAGGAGCAACGGGCCACTATTCATACTGTGAGAAATGATGTATTTTTAATCATACATTGTAACTGATATGTCGTTACACTGCTTGTGTATGCTTTGCACCTTGCCTTTCTCCCTTACTTGTGTTTCTTGTTCTCCACACCTTGTGAGCTTCAACATGAATTGATTGATTGTTTTTCATAATTCACGATTCAGTAACCTGACTTGTCCAATAGATGGCAGTATAGTACTTCGACTAAGACGTGCTATGGAAATTGCCGGTAAAAACGGAAAGCTGGTTTTCCATTTTAAACGTTTGTCTGACTGAAATGACCACATGTTGTACATATGTAATCGTACTATACATCTAACCTTCAGCGTTGTATTACCTACCTTAATTATCTGCAGCAATAAAATATGTTCACTAACTAGTTCACTAGTTAAGCAATCTGTCTGATTTTACATTAAAGTAGGCATGGACGGATGGTAAAATGAATGCAGGAGAGACTTGTGAATAAGCTTAAAGTATACATAAAATATGATAAAATAATACATATTTTTAAACATTTAACTGGATAACGACAGCTTCACAGTACTTATATAACCCTGCACAATTTCGAATATCATCACAGCTCCCTGAAAATTAACAGCTATCATTATAGTACAAATAAGCAGTTATCCAGACATCCCGACTCTCCCGGAAGTTCCGGGAGTCTCCCACATATTGACAGCGACTCCCTGATACCCGCAAATTGAATAAAATATCCCGGAAAAAAGAGGAAGTAAACAAGAGCATGCATGCGAGACAGTAGTGTGCGCATCACGCACTCCAGAGACGCGCGCGTACGACGGAATGAGCGAGAGAAAGAGAGAACGTGCATATATGTGTGGATCCCTGCGTGTGTGCCTGTAGCCCGTGCTAGACAGACAGCATCCTGATTGGTTTACTTAGCAAAATAAGCCAATCAGATTTCAATGTGGGCGGGCTTCTATTTAACTTCTCGAGGACCGAAGTTATCGGTTCAGTGGAGCATCATGACAGAGGGAGAGTGCTCCAAAAAACGGAAATATAAAACGCATCTCACTTCAGAAAGTGTATCCATGTTTAATAAGGATGAAAATAATGACAGTGTTGCGTGCTGTACTGTTAGCAACAGTGATTTCATACGGTGGCCCCTAGAGACAAAACACACACAAAAGAAAAAGCAGAAACAAAATGAAAATGCGCAGCAAATTAAAAAAACACACAAAAGAAAAAGCAGAAACAAAATGAAAATGCGCAGCAAATTAAAAAAACACACGCAAAAGAAAAAGCAGAAACAAAATGAAAATGCGCAGCAAGTTAAAAAAACACACGCAAAAGAAAAAGCAGAAACAAAATGAAAATGCGCTGCAAATGAAAAAACACACACAAAAGAAAAAGCAGAAACAAAATGAAAATGCGCAGCAAATTAAAAAAACACACGCAAAAGAAAAAGCAGAAACAAAATGAAAATGCGCAGCAAATTAAAAAAACACACAAAAGAAAAAGCAGAAACAAAATGAAAATGCGCAGCAAATTAAAAAAACACACGCAAAAGAAAAAGCAGAAACAAAATGAAAATGCGCAGCAAGTTAAAAAAACACACGCAAAAGAAAAAGCAGAAACAAAATGAAAATGCGCAGCAAGTAGACAATCCCAAACCGGAAGTGCTCCACCACCCTAGGGGGCGCGGTGAGCTCATGTGGCACAGTCGCTACACAGTAGTGATGGGAAGTTCGACTGAATTAACTGATTTGATTCTTTCGAGCTGTCCGTTGTAATGAATCGATTCTAAAATCGATTCTGTGATTCACTTTTTTTTCCGTCTTTTTTGCGCCTGACCGTATGAGTCAACGAATCATGGGATCGGATAATAAATCAAACGGTGTATCAAGGTTACGTTATTTGACTGAAAGATGGGGCTGGTGTTCAACAAAAATGTTCAGCTTGACTATTCACAATAAAAAAAACAATATATAAAAAGCAGAAAGGGTGTCGATGCTGAATAAACACGCGTGTATATATAGTTCTTATTTTCTTGACTTTAGCCAAATTCATGTGCATGAGTATCAAGGACTACATCACAGTTAACAACAATTGAAATATTACCAATACAATCACACATACACATACAATGAGCATGAGAAAACTTGCATACGTTGTTGTGTAAACGTCAAAGTTAATAAATATATTTGGTTTTTGATGAAAGACATATGGTTTTATTATGCAGAAATGCAATAATTTACTGTTGTGATAAATGAACACAGGGCTGCCAACTCTCACGCATCTGGCGTGACACTCACGCTTTCGGATTCTCACGCTCGTGCAAGAAATCTTACTGCAAATTTATATTATTACATTATAAACCTAAAATTAGCTGCAGCAAAAGCGTTGGGGTAGTTTGCAAACCCTACAGACCATTTACAAGGGAATAAAACTGTCACAAAGGTGTAAATGCGTGTGCGGACTTGTCTGAAATGGAAAATCTCTGGCCAACCGGCTGACCAAAGTTGACAGCCCTGTGAACAGCTGCGTTAATTTTATTCCTTTCAACAGCGTAACTGCATTTCCGCAGCAAATGCCGCGAGGCGGCGAGGGCTCTTGGGATCGGTTCGCAAACCATTCGTTTTAGTCACCGACCGAGTGTCCGAAAACCGTAAGTTCGATTTGTTCATCGAACGGACCCTCGGACACTCCGTCGGCAAGTCAAACGGATGGTTTGCGAACCGATCCCAAGAGCCATTGCGGCGTTCACAACAGTAAATTATTGCATTTCTGCATAATAAAACCATATGTCTTTCATCAAAAGCCAAAGATATTTATTAACTTTGACGTTTACACAACAACGTATGCAAGTTTACTCATGCTCATTGTATGTGTGTGTGATTGTATTGGTAATATTGCAGTTGTTAACTGTGATGTAGTCCTTGATACTCATGCACATGAATTTGGCTAAAGTCAAGAAAATAAGAACTATATATACACGCGTGTTTATTCAGCATCGACACCCTTTCTGCTTTTTATATATTGTTTTTTTTATTGTGAATAGTCAAGCTGAACATTTTTGTTGAACACCAGCCCCATCTTTCAGTCAAATAACGTAACCTTGAGACGTTTGATTTATTATCCGATCCCATGATTCGTTGACTCATACGGTCAGGTGCAAAAAAGACGGAAAAAAAAGTGAATCACAGAATCGATTTTAGAATCGATTCATTACAACGGACAGCTCGAAAGAATCAAATCAGTTAATTCAGTCGAACTTCCCATCACTACTGTGTAGCGACTGTGCCACATGAGCTCACCGCGCCCCCTAGCGTGGTGGAGCACTTCCGGTTTGGGATTGTCTACTTGCTGCGCATTTTCATTTTGTTTCTGCTTTTTCTTTTGCGTGTGTTTTTTTAACTTGCTGCGCATTTTCATTTTGTTTCTGCTTTTTCTTTTGCGTGTGTTTTTTTAACTTGCTGCGCATTTTCATTTTGTTTCTGCTTTTTCTTTTGCGTGTGTTTTTTTAATTTGCTGCGCATTTTCATTTTGTTTCTGCTTTTTCTTTTGTGTGTGTTTTTTCATTTGCAGCGCATTTTCATTTTGTTTCTGCTTTTTCTTTTGCGTGTGTTTTTTTAACTTGCTGCGCATTTTCATTTTGTTTCTGCTTTTTCTTTTGCGTGTGTTTTTTTAACTTGCTGCGCATTTTCATTTTGTTTCTGCTTTTTCTTTTGTGTGTGTTTTTTCATTTGCAGCGCATTTTCATTTTGTTTCTGCTTTTTCTTTTGCGTGTGTTTTTTTAACTTGCTGCGCATTTTCATTTTGTTTCTGCTTTTTCTTTTGCGTGTGTTTTTTTAATTTGCTGCGCATTTTCATTTTGTTTCTGCTTTTTCTTTTGTGTGTTTTTTTAATTTGCTGCGCATTTTCATTTTGTTTCTGCTTTTTCTTTTGTGTGTGTTTTGTCTCTAGGGGCCACCGTAAGGAACTGACCAAGGAAACGGAAACTAAACACTGGAATTAAACATGGGGCACACAATCAGGGGCACAAGGAACATAACCAAAACCAACTACAAAATCAGACATAAGAACTAAAGGAACTCAAATGAAACACTAGGGAGCCAAAATACCAAAATAGGAGGTGGGATTCAAACACACGACAGAAGGATACTCAGAACAGAAGGGTATACAGACAACCACATGCGCAACACATTGAGCCACAAGACCAGACAGGTAACAGGGGAAACTCAAAGACAAAACATGAAGGACGGGATGACCAGCAATGCCTGCTGGTCAAACGGGGAAGGGACACGGAAGGAGCACAGCAGGGGCCGACCCTGACATGTACATACATTCTGTACACCGGTGGAACAAACAAGATCCAAGGTATGACCCTTATCATGCGTTGGAAAATCAATATGCTGCACAAAACTGAAAGAATTCAGTACTGAACACAGCTCACTAGCCGATGGACAGTCAGTATCCACATGAATATTAAAATCACCAAGCAAAATCACAGCGGTAGACATGCCACAAACAAGACTAAGCATCTCATTGAGATCAAGGAAAAAATTAGGGTGAGGCTTCGGAGGTCTGTAGATTAATATGACGTGCAACGGAGCCTTTCCAGCAATTTTACAAGCCAGATATTCAAAGGATGTAATCCCATGAAACTCAACAATTGCGGTTTTAACACAGTCACGGTGTATCACGGCTAGACCACCACCCCTGCCCGTCAGACGGGGTTTACAAAGAAAACTATAACCCAGAGGTGTAAGTCGATTTAGGTGCAAGTTATCTTCTGGTTTCTGCCATGTTTCCACAAGCAGCAACATGTCCAGATTTTTAGCAACAGTCAGGTCGTTGAGGAAAGCAGTCTTATCCGTCAGCGACCTACAGTTCAGGAGCGCACAGCGGAGAGTGTGTAGTCCTTCGTTATGCCAGTCTAGTTCCTGGGAGAGCAGTTCCTGCCGGTGATGCCTGGGAGCAGATGTTAAAGATCAGTTCAGCCAACAGGGGGTGTAATAGTCAAAGGAAAGGACTCATAGTTGAAAGATGGGGCCCTTCTTTCACCCTTAGGGCGAGCTCACCTTAGCACTTTGACTGTCTCCAGCCATTCGGCCTGCCTGCTCTCCCAGCTGTCCACCTCAATCCAGCTGTGGTTCTCTACCGCCAGCTTGGCCATTTCCACCCGATGGCTGGCCTCGATCAGGCCCTTCTCGTTGTAGCCATCGCCCACTGGTGATATGATCCCCTTCACAACTTCATAATGTCCTGGGGAAGCCAAGCACAGCACAGGTGTCCTATGTTGAGTATGGTTCATACTTTTTAACAAAGTAAGTTTCACATTTAAACTCTGTGGAGCTAAAAGTTAACACGCTATGAACCAGCAAAGAGGCTGGGTATGTCATACTTAATGTTCCCAAAAAATTACAACTTTTTATATAAAAAATCAAGTTGGCATAAGCATTTTGTTAGTAGCTTATGACAGGCCAGTGCGCCGTGTATGAAGGCTAGCAGGCGGAGTACCTTTGATCTGCAGGTGCTCACGTGCCAGTTCAAACATGCGCAAGTGCATGTTTGTGACTGGGTTGTAGGAGCCACAAGACAGCAGCACCACATTGGTTTTCTTTGGTACCTGCAGAAAATGCATTGGGAAACATTACAAAATTACACTACATGTAGTCACATGCAGTTTTCTGAATGGGCAGAAGGACAGGGTCCAGTGACAGCACCAGTCTGCTAGTGACCTTCCAACTATCAGCCAGATGCTTCAGCTTCTTACTCCAACTTCTTAGTTTTATAATAATATTTAATGATAGAAATAAACGAGGTACAAGGAACTCAGTCGATATATTACATACCAAACTTAAAACCAGCTACCAGGGAAAATCGAAATCGACATGTTGATTTTTTGCATATGTAAAATCGACATGTTGATTTTTTTGCATCTAAAGGCGTGCAAATTTGATGTCATTTTTGCCCTCGTTGGTCTTCCATACGAAATAGCAAAAACAAGTTGTAGAACTTCGAAGCTTCCAACGTCAGTCACATGGCAATTGCTTTCCGTCTTTTTGATTCGTCCGCACACGCAGTTAAGTTCGTCACACGACTGTGGGCGTGGTTTACTGGAGCTGGGTTCAAAAGTGCATGCACGCGTTCGAAGCTTCCAGTGTCCTCAGTCACATTGTAACTGCTGGTCAAGTACAATGTCTCGGAAACGTCCCATCGCTAGCGCTAAGTGCGCTGACACTGCACGGAGCTTTGATGAGGTATTTTGTTGCCCGAGTGCTTAAATACACGGAGTGCTGTACATGTGTTGATTACAAATGGAGATGATCGGTTCATTTGGGATTGTATCTCGTTTGGGCAAAAAGCCAACAAGACCTATTATCTTCCGCTTTGATTGATGTTCTGGTAGTAAAGCGTTAGAGTTTTTATTTTGTTTTATATGAGATATGCGATGAAACTACGTCTGTTCTATTCATGTTCACAATAACTTCGAATTAGGATAGGCAGTCGTCCCAGAGCAAAAATTTGCTGCTCAAAGCTTGCTCTTCTACAGCTCAGGAAACAAAATTGAGATTCTGATTTCAGCCTCATTTTAGTTTCCATTTTGTGTGGTTTGTTTCTGATATGTTTCTCCTAAAATTCACTAGGAGAAATAGATGAGACAGGACAACTAGCAACAGGAGTCATACTTGAGACTTAAGGGAGATGGCTCACTAAACTCAACTCAGTCTTATTAATGGCTCATTTTTTCTCCTTAGTAAAAGAAAATGAGCAGTACTAGAGCCACTACGGAGAAACAAATCCCCACACCCACACATACACACAAAATCAATATTACAGTAATGGACACTTTTATAAATGCTGAAACAATTAAGGCCTTTATTAAAACAGCCAAGTTTACAACACTTTGCACATTGGCACATTAATTTTTAACAGATGAATAGCATATTACCACAAATTTAGTGTCCATCACTACAATGCAAACGCTCCAAATCCTACCAAATACAGAACCCACCCACTGGTATTGTGTGTGGGTCATTGGTATTGCCTGAGAACATTGAGGCTGGTACAATGGCTGAGTAACAGGCAATGACCGTGTAGGTTGAGGCTGATACTGTGGGTGGGTAGAAGGAGATGACTGAGCAGGTGGAGGCTGGGACTGTAGCTTATAAGGCAGAGGTGACTGAATAGGTGGAGGCTGGTTGACACTGTACGCCACAGAAATTGGGTATTGCTGTGCAGAGGTGGATTGAACTACCTGAGGCAGTGATGGGAGGTTGTAGAATCTCTCAGCAGCAGCATCTTTTGTTTTTATGTCCTTCCTTGTGCCCTTCTTAGCATCCACCGTCTTGTCAGCTGTTCCAATATAGTCCACTGTGGCACTGTAGAACTTGTTGTCAGACCATCTTGCCAGTACTACATCTCCTGGCTTCAGATCTCTGAAGCAAGCAATGGGTTTATCATCTTTCTGTAATATATCACCTTAAAAAATTCTTAAAAAGCCTTAAAAATTTTTGTAGTGTATCCATCCTCAAATGTCAAAAACACAAAAAGACCTTAAAATGAAGACAGAGTGAATAATGGAGATTTTACTACATCTTAATTTATAAACTACTCAAAACAGGGTAGGGTGATGCCTAATGAACTGTCATATCACAATGTTCAAAATGAAACAACGTGATGAACGATGGCATCATCTCAGAGTATGGGGAGATAGGTAGTATACAGAGTACTGAGGAAAACCAGTGTTCACAATAAAAGTTAAAATCAACAGAAAGCTGCCGTCTTTCCTGTGCGATACAGACCCAATTCACTGCAGCCAGAGCCTATTACTCAGCATTCAACCTCCTGCTCTCCATCATTACTTTTATGGTTTTGTTGCAGCCAAATTCACAATATAGTTGGTTCCATTAGCATATTTCTGTGCCTGTTGTCAGACAATGTTGTATGAAACAGTGTTTTATCATAGCCCAAATCATATGAATATGGGCATGTCCATGTTAGTTGGCTTTGGGTCTGTTATTTCAGTATATAATGTTACAATGATTTAATATGCTGCAAATGAAACAGCTTCTTATGTTTATTTATAATTCATGTATGCTACCAGGTAGAGTGCACTCAGTCCACTGTGGCCCCCACCCTAGATACTAGGTATCATCTAAGATTTTGGTTGCCATATCACCAAAATTAAAAGTTAAAATAAAAAGATTTTAAGAAATAGTATAAAAGAGTTGTGCAGTAATGTAAGAATAATTCAATTACCATCTTGGTCATCTTTGGATGAGCCAGGATTTTGTTCATAAAGTCTCATCTTCTTTGGTGGGTAGCGTGCTCTTTTGGGCAAATCTTTTTCCCCTGGCAGGCATTCCAATCTGTGAATAACAGTACAGTATTTCAATTTTAAAGTGGTTCTTATGTTAATTCAGCTTCAATTCTTTTAATTTAATATTAAAAGTACATCTCATAAGTTGTTGCAGCAATTTTTGGTTGATACCATTTGCTACACAGTTTTGGAACTGAATTTAACCATATTATAACAGAAAAGACATTGACATTATATCAGTGTCCATTCATCCGATGAGTAGTTGTAGCACGTCAAAGTGGACCAAATTTTTTGAAACGACGGGAAAGCACGAAAATCTCAACATAAATTACAAATTCGAAAACGAGCCAGGAAAGGGGTTTCTCCTCTACACCATAAGAGGGAATCACCATGGAATACCCAAAAACAGTCAATCCACAGCCGAGTTTTTGGGGGAAGCCCATGAGCAACGTATCAAGCGCCCAGCAGGTGCAGCTGGAGAAAAAGGCCGCCGCCGATCGCGGGGATTGTAACATACCTAATATTATTACTTATACAAAATACGTCTACGAATTTTTTAAAAAGATTTTTAATTAACAAAAATCGTTTACATATAACAAACATGTTAGATTAGAAATGCATATTCAGATAGATAGTGACGTTCTCTTAACCTTTATTATTTTATCTCGACAAAGTCACATTTTTAGCTCAAATGGCGATTATGTTTTATTGATTCTAACTCTATTTAGCTCTATAACAACATATTTGCTGGGCCGGCTCGATTTTCATAATTATTACCTTGATAAATCTACAGTATTAAGGATTTTACTTTTCCAATTAGCATTTAATTGCAGGCCTAATCACATTATGAAATACTGCGATGTAATTTTTCAATATGTGCAGCCCTACATTGATGGCTAAATTAATTCGTTAGTCTTAATACGCAATTGTAATTCCAGTTTTGAAACAAGACAAAAACTAATTTCTCATCTATTTAACAATAAAATCTTGACGCTTCTTAAAATTTCTACCGTAGTTTTAACGTCATTAACGGATTAATACGCGAATAAGCCAGCGACCCTATTTATCTCAGCAGGGCTCGCGACCAACTGAGAGCTAGGCGTACGTACTGTACACCTATCCAAAGTTACAAACCTGTGATTAATGGGTGCGAAAATCAACGCATCTTGCATATGTCGGATTCTAATGATTAAGTTACAGCTATAACTGAAAAGCTACAACCTCCATTAAAATAGAGTATTTCGGCCGAAGTCGTCGGCTTCCCGCAGTCTTCAGAAGACAGCCTGCAGTAATTACTATTTGCCGCACATGCCGACCAGATTTCAAAAAGTATTGTAACCAACATAAATACAAAACTTCACTCAAATTATATTCAACAAAAAATTATCTTTCTTTCTTTTACGAGGCAGTACCTCTCTCCTTCGTCCCTCGCATCTTTCGCGCTCACTTAACGGTCACAGCTTAAGTCAGCCTAATTTGTAAATTAACCAATCACGATGCACCATGTGTAATAGATAGCGCTCTTCACCAATGACATTTTCTAATTCTGACATTGTGCCTATACAGTACATCAGCCAGAAGGTTCACAGTTCAGAGCTTTTTGCGCCAAGTTTGTACAACTTCAGAAAGCGGTAAGTGGATATAAAGCCATTAAATATTACTTTTACCCAAGAATGAATAATTAAATTTTTGTAGTAGTACGCAAGTGTAGGTATGTTGAATTCGATTGTACTCAGAGGTAGGAAAAAGTATCTGCGACTGGTGAATCAGTGGGAAGATGGTATGTACATATAAGTAGGCTAATTATAAGTACATTTACTCAAGTACTTAAGTACAATTCTAAGATACTTTTACTTTAGTTCAGTATTTTTATTTCATGGCACATCTAATTCGACTAGATTTCAGGGACAAATATTGAATTTCAATGGTAGTGGGATAAGTCTTTTTTTTAAACACATATACTGTATAGACTATTGACTAAGGCTGGGCAATATATCGACTTTTTACGATATGTCGATATGTTTTCATACGGGATATATGATGAGACAATATCGTTTATATCGATATAGTTAAAGTTGCTTTAAAATTATACTCGTAGAGCCGCTAATCCGCCTGTTTCTCCTCACCCTGTCCGTCTCTTGCAAAACTGTGCCTGCCCCTCTCCCCTCTCCGAACACAATCCACCCCTCCTCTCAAAAAGTAAGGCCATTTGAACACTAAACATATCTTCTTACAAATTATTATTGTTGTTAATGATTGCGTAACAGGCCTATGTTGTGTGAGGATTCAAGGTGGCAAAATGGAAGACATTTTCATATAGAAAACTTTAAGTGAGAGCCAACCAGGAGGTTAAAAAAATATATAAGAACGGATTTTATTTTGAAATTGCACTGCGTTGAAATAGTAATTATATCGCACTGACAAATGAGTCTAAGGCTACGTTCACACTGCCATGCTGAAGTAACTCAAATCGGATTTTTTGCCTTAATGTGACACAGATCTGGGGTGAGTTTCCCGAAGCCTTCTTAACACTACAGTACGTCGTTCGTTAGTTATATCTTTTAACACAGAACTTAAGAACGACGTAGCGTTAAGAACGCTTCGGGAAACTCACCCCTGATCTTTTCAGGGCTGTGTGGACACGCAAATGAAACTATTTGGGGAAATGAATCTGTTCAAACTAAAATGGAAGGAACCTATCGTAATATAGTAGTATTTGAAATAATTGCCACGTGGCTACAATGCCAAAGAAAAATAAAGAGCCTGAAGTCAAAGTTTAAAGAGGCAAAAGACTCGAATTAGCTCAGCGGTCACGGCCGCACAACGTGCCAATTTTACGACCAGCTTTTTACCCGTGTAAAAAGTCGTGTAAAAACGTATCAATGTGCGCATGCGTGACGTTTCGGAGGACTGATGCGTTCATGATACAGTTCACATGTACTTATGAATGTGAACCGTCAAGATAGACAAATCCGATCTGAGCAAAAAATCGGAATTGAACAATGTGGCTGGCAGTGTGAATGTAGCCTTAAACTCTGTTTTATGAGGTGGTCCATGAAACATAACTGAATTATGTCTCATGGGATACTTACAGAAAATATAGTTATTACCAATAACTATACCAATACCAGCTTTGCAGCATATAAAGTCATTTTGAATTCATTCAGCCTATAACAGAATATTAAAAATTATAAACAAATTGTGTGGAGGATAATGAGATCAACTTAAGATATTATTATATATGCATTAAAGGCAGAGAAATTAGTATGATCGAGACATAGGAAAGAAGTTGGGATGAGAATGGAATAAGTTCATAGGGAGCACTCTTGGTTTTCTCTGCCTGAGATCAAAAAGAGACACAAAAGCTGAGAAAATATGAGAATTATTTTAGACCTTGATGAAATCTCATTTGAAACTTAAAAGGAGTCTAATTTGAGATTTTGTGCATCTTTTTGCTCAGGAGAATAAAATGAGAAACAGGAGAAATAAGCCATAGTCTCGTTATGGTTTCTCACAGACCTCATACTTGTCTAGGAGAAATAAAGGAAATATATTTGAGAGCTCTTTTCTAATTTTCTTTTCCTCTGGGTGATCACTTTGAAAATCACAAAAAGTGTCACTTGTGCTGTAATTTGGATCGCAACTGAAATGCATAATTTAAGGTTGCTCAGTAGTGTGGTGCATTATGTCCTTATCTATAAACAGATTTCTGTTATGGAAATCACTTTCAGAATTCTGTTGAGGGAAATATTCAATGGAGTATTACGGATTATTGTTGGATTAAGTACTGAAACATTATTATAAAACTAAGAAGTTGGAGTAAGAAGCTGAAGCATCTGGCTTGTTTTGGTGTATCACTCACTGGGTTAAGACCTTAGGCTGATAGTTGGAAGGTCACTAGCAGACTGGTGCTGTCACTGGACCCTGTCCTTCTGCCCATTCAGAAAACTGCATGTGACTACATGTAGTGTAATTTTGTAATGTTTCCCAATGCATTTTCTGCAGGTACCAAAGAAAACCAATGTGGTGCTGCTGTCTTGTGGCTCCTACAACCCAGTCACAAACATGCACTTGCGCATGTTTGAACTGGCACGTGAGCACCTGCAGATCAAAGGTACTCCGCCTGCTAGCCTTCATACACGGCGCACTGGCCTGTCATAAGCTACTAACAAAATGCTTATGCCAACTTGATTTTTTATATAAAAAGTTGTAATTTTTTGGGAACATTAAGTATGACATACCCAGCCTCTTTGCTGGTTCATAGCGTGTTAACTTTTAGCTCCACAGAGTTTAAATGTGAAACTTACTTTGTTAAAAAGTATGAACCATACTCAACAAAGGACACCTGTGCTGTGCTTGGCTTCCCCAGGACATTATGAAGTTGTGAAGGGGATCACATCACCAGTGGGCGATGGCTACAACGAGAAGGGCCTGATCGAGGCCAGCCATCGGGTGGAAATGGCCAAGCTGGCGGTAGAGAACCACAGCTGGATTGAGGTGGACAGCTGGGAGAGCAGGCAGGCCGAATGGCTGGAGACAGTCAAAGTGCTAAGGTGAGCTCGCCCTAAGGGTGAAAGAAGGGCCCCATCTTTCAACTATGAGTCCTTTCCTTTGACTATTACACCCCCTGTTGGCTGAACTGATCTTTAACATCTGCTCCCAGGCATCACCGGCAGGAACTGCTCTCCCAGGAACTAGACTGGCATAACGAAGGACTACACACTCTCCGCTGTGCGCTCCTGAACTGTAGGTCGCTGACGGATAAGACTGCTTTCCTCAACGACCTGACTGTTGCTAAAAATCTGGACATGTTGCTGCTTGTGGAAACATGGCAGAAACCAGAAGATAACTTGCACCTAAATCGACTTACACCTCTGGGTTATAGTTTTCTATGTAAACCCCGTCTGACGGGCAGGGGTGGTGGTCTAGCCGTGATACACCGTGACTGTGTTAAAACCGCAATTGTTTAGTTTCATGGGATTACATCCTTTGAATATCTGGCTTGTAAAATTGCTGGAAAGGCTCCGTTGCACGTCATATTAATCTACAGACCTCCGAAGCCTCACCCTAATTTTTTCCTTGATCTCAATGAGATGCTTAGTCTTGTTTGTGGCATGTCTACCGCTGTGATTTTGCTTGGTGATTTTAATATTCATGTGGATACTGACTGTCCATCGGCTAGTGAGCTGTGTTCAGTACTGAATTCTTTCAGTTTTGTGCAGCATATTGATTTTCCAACGCATGATAAGGGTCATACCTTGGATCTTGTTTGTTCCACCGGTGTACAGAATGTATGTACATGTCAGGGTCGGCCCCTGCTGTGCTCCTTCCGTGTCCCTTCCCCGTTTGACCAGCAGGCATTGCTGGTCATCCCGTCCTTCATGTTTTGTCTTTGAGTTTCCCCTGTTACCTGTCTGGTCTTGTGGCTCAATGTGTTGAGCATGTGGTTGTCTGTATACCCTTCTGTTCTGAGTATCCTTCTGTCGTGTGTTTGAATCCCACCTCCTATTTTGGTATTTTGGCTCCCTAGTGTTTCATTTGAGTTCCTTTAGTTCTTATGTCTGATTTTGTAGTTGGTTTTGGTTATGTTCCTTGTGCCCCTGATTGTGTCTTTACATGTTTAATTCCAGTGTTTAGTTTCCGTTTCCTTGGTCAGTTCCTAGTTTCCCTGTTTTCAGTTCCTTTTGAGTTTATTGGTTTCACCTGTGCCCTGTTTCCTTGGTTTTGTTAATTAGCCTCACCTGTCCTGTGTTAGTCTCGTTACCCTTGTAGTATATTAGTTCCTGCCTTTTGTTCTGTTCCCCGCTGGTTCGTCGCGTCGTGTCTATGTTTATGATTATCGTTGGTTGATGGTTTTGATATTTTCAGTGTTCTGCGTGTATTCGGTTTTTGTTATTTAGTCTTGTTTATTCCCCTTTCTGTTTTTGACCCCTTGTGGTCTTTTTGGTTTAGTTGTGTTTATAGTGTTTTCAGTTTTGTTTAATAAACCCTGTTTTGTTTGCTGGAGCCGCAAGTGGGTCGTCCGCCCCTTCTTTGTGCACCATGCCTCGTTCCCGTTCCCGTGCCGTCCAGAACCATGACGGTACATCTGGTTCATTCGTTGGAATCTCAGATCACAAGCTGGTGGAATTTAGTTTCAGTTATCCACTGCCAAGTGAATTATCCATGTCTATGTCTGTCGATGCTTCCTGTCTTCGTGACGAGCCACGGTTGATGCTTCTCTGTGGTGCTGACATGCTGAACTCCTTTGTGGTGCCGGGGCTGTGGAAGCCCGAGCACATCGAGGAGATCATCAAAAACTTTGGACTGGTGTGCATCACCGACGATGGATCCGACCTGGAGGCCATTATTCAGGGCTCCGACGACCTCCGGCCACATTTCCACAACATCCACATGGTGTGCGAGTCGACGGTCGAGGAGTCGAGCGCAGACATCCGCCGCATGCTGCAGTGTGGTCAGACTGTGCAGAACCTGCTGCCTCAACCGGTCCTCAGCTACATCCGGCAGCGGCGCCTCTACACCGCTGAGAATGAGCAGAGGAACGCAGATGTTATGTCGGCTCCTCTGCAGAAACATGCAGGGAAGCATGACTGAGGCCAGCCCCCCCACTGCCACTCTGCCCGTCTGTAGCCTCGTCATCTTGCCATTTCTACCTTCCCATTTGTTTGGGATCTCCTGTTACGCGCCGCTGCAAGCTTGGCTCCGCCCACAGGTCTCGTCTGCAGCACGCCCTCCGTTTGGCCTTTGCTCCGCCCAGGACTTACCAATGCACCCTCCGTCATTTCCGGCTCCTTGACCTGAAAAGCCGAAGACAATTCGAGAGCTCTGCTCATTGCTTGATTATTATTGGTTTACCTTATTGGTTTGATTATGGTGTATGACAGACACGTCCTGCACATTCTCCACTTAACGTCAGTGGCTCAGCTGTGGAGATTGTGGAGAGCACCAAGTTCCTTGGGGTGCACATCACCGAGGAACTTGCATGGACGACCAACAGCACCTCCCTCACCAAGAAAGCCTAGCAGAGACAACACTTCCTGCGGCGGCTGAAATGAGCGAGCCTTCCCCTCCCATCCTCACTACGTTCTATAGAAGCACCATTGAGAGCGTTCTAACCAGCTGCATCACCGTCTGATACAGAAACGGCAACGTTTCCGATCGCAAGTACCTGCAGAGGATAGTTAGAAGAGCTGAGAATATCATCGGGGTGCCACTGCCCTCACTACAAGACACATTCACCACAAGGACAGTTCGAAAAGCCTGCAGCATTGTGCAGGACTCCTCACACCCTCACATGAACCGTTTACCCTGCTGCCATCCAGGAGGAGAATCTGCAGCATCACAGCCAGGCTGCACGACAGTTTTTATCCTCAGGCTGTCAGGCTTCTCAACACCATGCTACCCCCCAGGGTCCTCCAATCTACCTCAACCCTCTCGTAACCCACCTGACCTACACTGTTTTCCTATTTTTTTTAAAAAAAATTTACATTTTAAACTGACCCTGCTGCTACATATATGCCCTCTGATATTATACTTATACGTTGTTATACTGTATTTTCACATGTATCGTACTGTATTTATACTGTATTTGCACATAGATATATTTTATTCATACCGTACTTGCACAAAAAATCATTTTGCACAAACAATCTTACTTTGCACTTTGCTTCTGCGCCAGAAAGCTGTTAGCGTTTACTGCACTTAAAATGCTTCTCAGTTCATTTGCACTCTTCTTGTCTTGCACAGAATCTCTACTGTATATATTCCGTATACTTGTATACGGAAAGATGACAATAAAGTTCAGTTTGACTTTGACAGTTTTGGTTATTGCTTTTCTGATTTTTGCCCTTTTGTACTTTTGCTTTGGTTTGATTGTATTTCTGGTTTTTGATCTCCTGCCTGTTTACTGGATTACTCTTTTGCTCGCCCCCTCGGACACTGTGTTTTCAGACTGTGTGTATGTTTGCGTGTATGAGTGGACCGGTGTGTACAGAGTGGCTGCCATTTTTTTTTCTTGTGAAGCACAAAAATGGCCACAAATCAGTAGGACTGGTGTGGATCCCTTGTTACGTGACCCACTTAGTGGCGACACATTTAGGGTTATATTCCATAAGACCTGGTTACTAGTGACATCCAATATTAGGTCTATTAAACACTGCAGCTACACAGAACCAGCCAGGCGACAGCTAAATGTGCAAGAAGACTCCATTCTGGAACCCGAAGTCAGAAAATTACATTTCAGGGAAAAGTAGTTCAACTCGTCATACTCACCGAGTGAAACCATATAGGCATCAAAATTAACATTAATGACCATGTCCCAGGTACCACTGATGTTAACGGACATATTGATGGATATTGCTGGTTGCTGAATTACCCACACAAACTTACTCAGATCACCTCGGTGAAAACGATATTACGAATCTCACATACAAAAACATTTAAAATAGGGTCAAACGAGGTCGCAGTCGACTTTTTTTTTTTTATGGACAACAGGTGAACTTCGAAGTAGTTCCATTACAACTTAATTGTGAGCTTTCGTGCACTACTACTTAATTATAATTGCTACTTAATTAGCCTACTAGTAATTAATAAACCAAGTCAAATAGTCTCAAAATAGGTTGCATGCATTTTACCTGTACGTCTGTATAATAATAGGGTGAGTTAAGCAAAAGTGGGACATCAGGTAAAGTGGGACATTTAAGCTTTGCCCTATGCTACTTTAAAGAAATCAACAACTTAAGAAAACAAACAGTGTATGATGCTACAATGGGGCTTGGTCTTCACCAACTGTCTTCATTTGTGTGAGATGTTTATGATGGATGTTCTCAGAATTTCAATGTGTAGCGCGACCGCACGGCAAGTGGACCGACAAACAAAATAACTCTTTCGAAAGATAAGGCTCTAGAAGCATATAATGGGTTATATTGTTTAAGATGTTGGTTTTTAGTAAAAGACAGCTGGAAATAGTCTTTAAAAAATAAAGCACATTCTTCAAAAAAATATATATTAATTTTTGTCGGCAAAATATACCAAGCAATGTTTCAAGGGGATTTAAAGACAATGATTTTATTTATGGCTTGGTCAATATTGCTTTGTTGCCTCTATATAAAAACACCACTGTCCCACTTTACCTAAACAAGCTCATCAAGAAATGGGAAGCGCCCCTTTATGTTTTATCCCATTTAACTCTTAAATATTGATTATAGATTGTCTAAATGTCCACACAAATGGTTTTCAAGACATTTTTCTAAATCATTTGCCGAAAAGTGTCCCACTTTTGCATAGTTCACCCTACTCAAAGAATCTGTTTAAAGCATTAACTGTAGAATAGGTGGTCTTTTTGGACCATAAAACAAAGTGGATGCGTGACACTCAACTGCGATGCTGATTCTGAGCAAAAGAGGCACACTGACGGCGAGATGAAAACACATTTCGGTGCTGGGCGGATCGAGGCACCGATGGAGCAGAGACACTGAGACTTGCTTGCCAGAGAAGACACGCACTTTATTGCCCGTCCTGAGACGGTCTATAACAGACACCCAAGGAGCACTAAAGCAGAAACGCAAATGGGAAACACAAGGTGGTCAGATGCCGAATGTACTGAAATAATCCAAAGACTGGAAACACAATAATGCTTATATTAACCAAACAAGACTTTTAGCTGACAATTTGAGGAATGGACAGGAAAAAATACTCTTTAAACAAATTCTATATAATGATGACTATTTTCTTTTTCTATTTTCTATGGTGCTTTAAAAAATGCCTCATACATTTCAGTGCATGATGAAGCATTCTTTCTGAAAACTTGTTTGCAGACTTGATCTTCACAGAACAGTTCCTGGAAAGGAAAAAGACAGATCTATTCATATGTGACACAGCTGTTCGAAGTGTTAATCTGAGTTTCAGGAAAAAAAAATAAGAGAAAACTACTAAAAGTTATATTCAATTCATTTGAAATATGATATACATACCTGTTGCTGTCTAGTAAAAATACAACACATGTGGCTCTGAAGGCCATGCCTACATTAATGTTCCCTTCATCACTGAAAAAACATCATAATATATCTGAGTCAGTACTTAAACCCAGCAAACAAATATTCTTCACCTGCATTCATGGCCAACCTACAGTGTAATACAGGGGAATACATTTGTAAATCACCTATCCATTTTCAATCACTCATTCTGGACAGGGTTGTGATGGGGAAACTCTACACACATGTTGTGGAGCCAAGATTCAAACTGTTCCTGAAGGTGTGAAACGACAGTGCTATCCACTGAATAATGTTTTAAAAAAATATCTCTGCAATAGTAATTGTGTGCTTGTTGGTTAAATCTGATACATTTAAATTAGCAGAAATGCTGCTTTCAGTATTGCTTTATTGCATTACTAATGGCATTACAAAGACTGTTGCTGTTACCAGGTGAAGTCTATCATCCTGGATCCAGTGGGCCCAGCCACGGTTCATCTTCTCACCCGTTTGTATGCAAACCAGCGTGTTACTCTCCCATCTTACCACTGACTGCGAGGATGGACAGGAACAGGTCAGCAAATGATCATGTGCTTTGCCTGCATCATGGCGACTGCATTGATGAGTGCCGGACGAAGCCCGAGCAAAGCTATTAGTTACCGTTTAGGCAAGAAGCAGCAAACAGCATATCTAAGGCACCTGTGATTTCAACCAAGGAGACCTCAATAGATAGTTGACAAGTGTTTATTTGTTGAACAAATTTAAATGAGCATGTGAACAGTGATTTGGCGAAGCCCGTCTCTTGATCGTTGGTTCCATCGACTCAGAAGCTGACAGATCTGGCCGGGCGACCAGGCAGGAGGCGAAGGAGGTGGAGGGGAGGAGGCGGGAGAACGAATAGCTGTAAAGGAGTTAAAGAAGTGGGTTAGATTTACTCTTTATATAAAACCTGGACCGCTGTGATTGGACACGCTGGCGTTCATTAGGTCTCCTTGTTTGAACTTTCGCATTCACTTTCATGGCTTTAGCTGTTAATCAGAAGGTGTGGATAGCATTACAGTACAAACAATTCTGAAATAAATCGTGTCTGTTGGCTGCTCTCTCCCATACCTTGCAATGCCTTTCATCCAGTCCCTTGGTGAACTCCTCAAACTCCTCATTCAGCCTGAAGCAGAAGGAATAGTCCCTCAGGTGGCTGAGGGTCTTCACCACATAGACGTCCCCGTGCTGCTCCGCCACCTTCCTGTGCTTCACTTTGAGCTTTGAGGGCTACCTTACGCAGCACTGCCCTGATATCTGAAGGAGCAGAAGTGGTGAAGCACATTAATCCCCCACAGTGTGGCTGCCTGTGGATCTCAGCAACGCTTCCTCCCCGACTCCTTAGATGCAGAAAACACGACAGTGATGAACCTGTGATTAAAGGCCTTTTCTCAAGACTCATTCATCTGCACAAAAGGGTGAAGAGCAGGTCATTTGGAATAACAATCTCTGCTGAAGAGCTGTAATAATTTTAAAAGTGCTAGATGCATCAGCTGCTGCCCGGAGCACAAAACCTGGATCCCTGAGCAACGGAAAAAAGTAATATGGTCTAATGAGTAACTTCATTTTTCCTACATCCAGACAGGTTTGCCTTTGTCATTTATTTTCATATCAAGTAACTGGAAGCATTTCTTATTGAGTAACGGCACAGTTTAATAACACATTTTCAGATCTCCCATGAAATATTACTATAGCTAACCCATGTAGCTATAGTAATAAAAAAGTTACAATTCATAAGTAAACACTCAGAAATACTTTCATTATATTCTCCATCCCCAGTATTCCTAATGGTTGGAAATCTACTACATTACTATGCTATGTAATACTATGTAAGTAAAAATTTAAAAAACTGTATGCAAGTTGATACATTGTTTTTTATTCTGTGGAAAGATTGTTCTGCTTACCATATTTAGCAATGAATTATAAACATTTTTTTTTTCTCAAAGATATTTTTATTGATTTTAAACCTGAGAAAGACACCAGCAACAAAACAAAAAGCACACACGTTATTTCAAAAGACCTCACTAAATATGACCTCACTAAATTTGACCTCACTAAATATGACCTCACTAAATAAGTCAATTCTGAAAGGGTTGCATGAAGAAATCAGATAACATTGCAGTAGAGTATTATAGAAAAAAAAGATAATTTAGACATATTCAAAAAACAGTAATGATAACAAGGTGTGCAACTCTAAACCCAAAAACCTTACCACATAATAACCCCATCCTCTTGCCAGATTGACTAATTAAAAAGAACACGACGACAATATTGTTTCTGGAACCTTACTGGGTATTACTAATTGACGGAGTCTGAGACCGAAGACTTGAAAAATACTCCAGGAAGGGCCCCCATACCTTCTGACATTCTTTACTGGTATCACTAATCGAGTAGCGTATCTTTTCGAGGCTTAAACAGGACATAAGGTCCCTCATCCATTGAGCATGGGTGGGTGGAGCAGCACCTTTCCATCTGAGTAAGACTGCACGTCTGGCTAGAAGGGAAGCAAAGGATAGTGTCCGGCGTTTCACCGGGGTCAGACATGTATCAGCATCACTGAGGCCAAAGAGCGCGATTAAAGGGTCGGGGTGTATAGGCTGTTTGAGGACTAAGGACAGGGTTTGAAATATCCCCCTCCAGTATTCTTCAAGACTAGGACATGACCGGTACATGTGATTAAGCGAAGCATCCTCATTTCCACACTTGTCACAGCGGGGATCCACATTCGGGTAAATACGCGATAGTTTGACTTTGGACATTTGAACTCTGTGCACAACTTTAAACTGTAAAAGACAATGGCGGGCACATAAAGATGTTGAATTAACCAACTTAAATATTGAGTCCCAAGTGTCCTCACTCAATGACACGTTAAAATCCTGTTCCCAAGCAGTTTTGATTCTATTAATAGAGGGACATTTCATACCAGCCAGTTTGTCATAAATAACGGATATTAACCCTTTGCGCGTTGGTTGCAAAGTAAGAAACATATCAGCTGCATTCATAACTGGTGACTCAGGGAAAGTCCGAATTAGAGATTTGAGAAAGTGTCTAATCTGCAGATATCTAAAAAAATGAGTATTTGGGAGATCAAATCTATCAGAAAGTTGAGTAAAAGATGCGAAGCTATTGTTGAAAAACAAATCATTAAAACACACAATTCCCTTTCTATGCCAATCATAAAATACAGGGTCGGATAAGGAGGGCTGAAAAAGATGATTTGATAAAATTGGACTCAAAAGAGAAAAACCAGTTAAATTGAAGTGTTTTCTCATCTGAGCCCATACTCTCACAGTATGCCAGACAACCGGATTATCAATTGACTTGTTTCGGGCTAAAGGAAGTGAGGATCCAAGAAGTGCCAAAACAGAAGATTCTTTAGCTGAATTCAATTCCAATGACACCCAGGATGGAGAATTATCTGTTTTGGGAATAGAAGCAAAACGCAATACAGCGTATATTAGCTGCCCAATAGTAATAATGGAAATTAGGCAAAGCCAGGCCTGCATAACGCCTAGATTTCTGGAGATGAGCTTTATTCAAACGGGGATGCCTTCCTCTCCATATATAAGAGGATATATCTGAATAATAATAATAATTGATACTTTATTGATCCCCGTGGGGAAATTGTTTTTACGCCTCCCTCAACTTGCTCTTTTTCATAGAGTAAGTTGTCTGTGAAGGGCAGCCACCTGTTGGGGTGCCCAGGGAGCTGGGGGTTAAGGGCCTTGCTCAAGGACCCACAGATGTGCTGAGGCTGGGTTTGAACCGGTGACCTTGTGATTACAGGCACACAGGCTTAGCCCACTGAGCCACACGCTGCCCTAAAGAAACCTAAAGAAACAAAAAAAGATTTAGGAATAAAGGTAGGTATTGACTGGAACAGATACAAAAATTTAGGTAGTACGTTCATTTTAACGGAATTAATTCTCCCCACTAAAGATACAGAAAGAGGGGACCATTGTGTCAAGGACTGTTTTGTATGATTCAATAGCGTAAGAAAATTTTCTTTAAAGAGCCATTTGTGCTTCCTTGTAACTGTTATACCCAGGTAAGTAAATTGGTCCTGTGCCATTTTAAATGGGAAATTAGAATATTCAGAAATTGGTGCTCCATCCACAGGGAACAACTCACTTTTGTGCAAGTTCAATTTATATCCTGAAAAACTACCAAATTGAGTAAATATTGAAATCATGGAAGGCAGAGATATTCTCGGGTTTGACACATAAATCAACAAGTCGTCTGCGTACAGGGATACTTTATGCTCAACTCCTCTCCTCCAGATACCTGAAACATCCCCACAGCTTCGAAGTGCAATAGCAAGTGGCTCTATAGCCAGATCAAAAAGCAATAGACTTAAGGGGCACCCTTGACGTGTTCCCCGTTGAAGATTAAAGGGTTGTGACTGTTGTGAATTAGTAAGAACAGAAGCATACGGGCACAGATATAATAGCTTTATCCATGAGATAAATTTAGATCCGAAATTGAATTTTTCTAAAGTTGCAAATAAATATTCCCATTCCACACGATCAAATGCCTTTTCTGCATCTAGACAGAGGATACATTCAGGAGTCTGACCGGAAGGGGAATATAATATATCAAATAAACGACGCATATTAAAATAGGAATAACGATTTTTTATAAAGCCGGTTTGATCCTCAGATATAATTGAGGGTATAATATTTTCCAGCCTACGGGCTAAAACTTTGGCTAAAATTTTAACGTCAACATTTAACAAGGAAATTGGCCTATATGACGAACATTCAACAGGATCTTTACCTTTTTTTGGGACAAGGGTGATGCATGCCTCATTAAAAGATGAAGGCAGTTTACCACACATAAGGGAATCAGTCAAAACTAAACATAATTGAGGTGATAGCAGCGATGAAAATGCTTTAAAAAATTCAACAGGAAAACCGTCAGATCCTGGGGATTTACCAGACTGCAGAGAAGAAATGGCTGCCTCTATTTCCTCCTGTGAAATAGGTTAATCTAATCTCATCCTATTGTCAGAGGAAAGCATAGGAATATTCAAAGAGTTTAAAAAATTCTCCATCAGAGTACTATCTTGTGGAGCTTCAGAAGTATAGAGTTGAGAGTAGAAAGTCCGGAAAGTATCATTAATTTTAGAATAGTCAGAAGTGATGTTACCATTATCCAATCGAATTTTTGTGATATGCCGTTTTGCCTGGACACCTTTCAGCTGGTTGGCTAGCATCTTGCCCGATTTATCACTATGAATATAAAACAAACTCTTACTCCTCAAAAGCTGGCGTTCAATTGAATATGTCGAGAGGAGGTCAAATTTAGCCTGGAGCTCCACTCGTTTATCATACAGCTCAGGATTTTTGAACTTAGCATAAAGCTGATCTATTTCTTTAATTTGACTGGCCAACTCAAGCCGCTCTGCATGTGCCTTTTTCTTCAGGTTAACGGTATAAGAAATAATTTGTCCCCTAAGGTAGGCTTTTAATGTATCCCATATTACCAGGGTGGAGATCCCAGGTGTAGAATTTGTTTGGTAAAAGAATATTATTTGCTCTGCCATGAATTTCAAAAAGTTCTTATCTGTCAGGAGAGTTGAGATGTCTCTTGTATCGGGAGACATCGGGAAAGTTCATGGATAACACAACAGGGGCATGATCAGATATTACTATGCCCCGGTAATCACAAGAGAGAACTAGTGAGATCAACTGACTATCAATTAGGAAATAATCAATCCTAGAATAAGTATGGTGGACCTGTGAGAAGAACGAGTACCCTCTATCATTAGGATGGAGAAAACGCCATACATCAGAGACACCATAATTAGATAAAAAGGACTGAATAAATGAAGCAGATTTACTAATTGTAACAGGGTTAGCAGAAGATCGATCTAGCACAGGTTCCAGCCAACAGTTAAAATCACCACCAAGTATGAGAGAGTATGAGCTCAGATCCGGTAGTAGAGAGAAAACACGCTCAAAAAAATCTACATTATCAGCATTGGGGGCATATACATTGGCCAGTATTACTTTGGTGTTATATAGTGTTTGAGGTGTGAGAACACCTTCCTTCTTTTAACGGGGTGGTTTAAACCCTTGACATTCCAACTCACCAAGTTTAAATGACTACCCATTCTTCATCTTAAAAAAGCAGGTTAACATGTACATTGAAAGACAAGGTTCCAGATATGGATAACAAAATAGTCCTGACATAACCAAAACGATCTCCTGAGATTTGACTGGCACTAGAGGATGTCCCCCCCCCCCGCACCCACTACCCACCCCCCACCCCCCTACCCATCAACAGGAAGGCTGCCAAAAAAACTAGCAGCAAGTTCACCAAGACACCTATTGTGTACCCTCACAAAGAAACTCTTCCTGTCTCGCTCAAAAAATCTCCAGCTCCCAAATAAATTTTGGGTACTCAAATACACTCCAAGGTTAACTATGAACTTCTTGAAAAAACATATCCATAACAAAACCAACGCAAAATATATTACCAAGTTTACATACTGCTGAAAATTGGCAAAGTATATTAACAATGTACCAAAATAACAGAAATACAAACCATTAGGTTCAAGACTGCCTATAAGCATCTTTGCACAATCCGAAAACAACAGGGAGAGAAAGAAAAAAAAAGTAAATAAATTCAGGCAGAGTGAAGTGCTCACGTAACTACCATGCGGATAAACGTGGTAGCCACCACAGCAATCTGAGCGAGTCCGCCATAGACATCCAAATTCTGTACCATAAAGGCAAACACGAAGAAGGCAGTAATATTCAGTTTAATACGATCCAAGCAGACGTTCACGAAGATTCCAACGTAGTAGGTAGGCCATCCACAAATTTCCTCGCCTCGGCAACCGAGCGTAGCCACTTCCTGTCACCGTTGAGAAGGGTGATGCGGAGTTGTGCAGGGTACAACAAGGCAGGTTTGAGTCCGCGTTTATACAACTCGGCCATTACTTCTCTGTATTCTACGCGTTGACCCAAAACCTCCGGGCAATAGTCCTCCACGATGCGGATCTGCTGACCATGGTACTCGAGCTTCCCCCTCCGTCGGGCTTCTCGGATCAGAGTATCCTTTGTCTGATAGCGATGGAGGCGGATGATAACAGGCGGTGGTCTCCGTCCTGGATCCGGCTTTGCTACAGGTGACCGATGGGCTCTATCAATCTCCGGCGGGGTGGGTAGCGTACCATTTCCAAAAACGTCGCACAGTAGACCCGCAAAAAACTCTGTAGGACGCCACCTTCAGATTCCGCCAGCCCCAAGATGCGCAAGTTTTGTCGTCTGCTTCGGCTCTCCAAATCGGTAACTTTGGCCAGTAGTTTAGTATTGCTGTCGCTGAGGCCGGAGCAAACATTCTCTAGTTCTTTAACACGCTGGCTTAGATCCTCCGAGACAAGCTCGAGAGACCCGAGCCGTTGCCCATGGTCTTGCACTGCAGACCGAACTTCGTCGAGTTTAGTTTCCATTGAACTAAAAGACGTTCTGAACTCGGTCGCTAGTGTTTCTCTGTGCTCCTCTAAAAGCAAGGTGATGGCCGCCATATTTAAGCCAGGTGTCGCGTTCTCCTTTTCCCCCGCTTTGACGCGTTTTGAGGTCATTTAAGCGCAATTAAAAAACAAAAACCGAGAATAAAAGAAGAAAAAAATTAAACCGAGCAAAATATAACACTTTAGTTATGGATTGAAAGATTGAGGAGTGGGGATTTTGAAAAAGTTAGCGGGAGCTCCTCTACCTTGTTCCTTTCACATCCCCCTATCGACCGGAAGTCTTATAAACATTTTAATTTTGCTGCCCATAAAAACAATGTATCATGGGTACGTTGAGACTACCATCCAACTCATAATAAAACAAAGAAACTGCAGAAATCATAATTTTAAACAGATGGGATTAAACTGGCAAAGAAAATTGTTATATAGACTCTCCTTTCATGTAGCCCTCAAAGTTATGGTTACTGGTCATGTCCGAGGTGCCACAGAAGACTTGGGGCATGCTGAAAGTGTGCGTGAAGGAGATGCAGCACAAGCAGATGCAGCACGAAGCAGACATGCACCTTGAGCAGGAGAAAGCAGACAGGCGCCTTCAGCAGGAGAAAGCAGACAGGCACCTTCTGCAGGAAGCAGACAGGCACCTTCAGCAGCAGGAAGCAGACAGGCGCCTTCAGCAGGAGAAAGCAGACAGGCACCTTCAGCAGGAGAAAGCAGACAGGCACCTTCAGCAGGAAGCAGACAGGCACCTTCAGCAGCAGGAAGCAGACAGGCACCTTCAGCAGCAGGAAGCAGACAGGCACCTTCAGCAGGAGAAAGCAGACAGGCACCTTCAGCAGGAAGCAGACAGGCACCTTCAGCAGCAGGAAGCAGACAGGCACCTTCAGCAGCAGGAAGCAGACAGGTGCCTTCAGCAGCAGGAAGCAGACAGGCACCTTCAGCAGCAGAAAGCAGACAGGTACCTTCAGCAGCAGAAAGCAGACAGGCACCTTCAGCAGGAGAAAGCAGACAGGCACCTTCAGCAGCAGAAAGCAGACAGGCACCTTCAGCAGCAGGAAGCAGACAGGCACCTTCAGCAGGAGATAGCAGACAGGCACCTTCAGCAGGAGATAGCAGACAGGTACCTTCAGCAGGAGATAGCAGACAGGCACCTTCAGCAGGAGAAAGCAGACAGGCACCTTCAGCAGGAGAAATCAGACAGGCACCTTCAGCAGGAGAAAGCAGACAGGCACCTTCAGCAGCAGGAAGCAGACAGGTACCTTCAGCAGGAGAAAGCAGACAGGCACCTTCAACAGGAGAAAGCAGACAGGCACCTTCAGCAGGAGAAAGCAGACAGGCACCTTCAGCAGCAGGAAGCAGACAGGCACCTTCAGCAGCAGGAAGCAGACAGGTACCTTCAGCAGGAGAAAGCAGACAGGCACCTTCAGCAGCAGGAAGCAGACAGGTACCTTCAGCAGGAGAAAGCAGACAGGCACCTTCAGCAGCAGGAAGCAGACAGGTACCTTCAGCAGCAGGAAGCAGACAGGCACCTTCAGCAGGAGAAAGCAGACAGGCACCTTCAGCGGCAGAAAGCAGACAGGCACCTTCAGCAGCAGGAAGCAGATAGGCACCTTCAGCAGCAGGAAGCAGACAGGTACCTTCAGCAGCAGGAAGCAGACAGGTACCTTCAGCAGCAGGAAGCAGACAGGCACCTTCAGCAGCAGGAAGCAGACAGGTACCTTCAGCAGGAGAAAGCAGACAGGTGCCTTCAGCAGCAGGAAGCAGACAGGTACCTTCAGCAGGAGAAAGCAGACAGGCACCTTCAGCAGCAGAAAGCAGACAGGCACCTTCAGCAGCAGGAAGCAGACAGGCACCTTCAGCAGGAGGAAGCAGACAGGCACCTTCAGCGGCAGAAAGCAGACAGGCACCTTCAGCAGCAGGAGAAAGCAGACAGGCACCTTCAGCAGGAGAAAGCAGACAGGCACCTTCAGCAGCAGGAAGCAGACAGGCACCTTCAGCAGGAGGAAGCAGACAGGCACCTTCAGCAGGAAGCAGACAGGCGCCTTCAGCAGGAGAAAGCAGACAGGCACCTTCAGCAGCAGAAGGCAGACAGGCACCTTCAGCAGAAAGCAGACAGGCACCTTCAGCAGCAGAAAGCAGACAGGTGCCTTCAGCAGGAGAAAGCAGACAGGCACCTTCAGCAGGAAGCAGACAGGCGCCTTCAGCAGGAGAAAGCAGACAGGCACCTTCAGCAGGAGGAAGCAGACAGGCGCCTTCAGCAGGAGGAAGCAGACAGGCGCCTTCAGCAGGAGAAAGCAGACAGGCACCTTCAGCAGGAGGAAGCAGACAGGCACCTTCAGCAGGAGGAAGCAGACAGGCACCTTCAGCAGGAAGCAGACAGGCACCTTCAGCAGGAGGAAGCAGACAGGCACCTTCAGCAGGAAGCAGACAGGCACCTTCAGCAGGAGGAAGCAGACAGGTGCCTTTAGCAGGAAGCAGACAGGCGCCTTCAGCAGGAGAAAGCAGACAGGCACCTTCAGCAGGAGGAAGCAGACAGGCACCTTCAGCAGGAAGCAGACAGGCACCTTCAGCAGGAAGCAGACAGGCACCTTCAGCAGCAGGAAGCAGACAGGTACCTTCAGCAGCAGGAAGCAGACAGGTACCTTCAGCAGGAGATAGCAGACAGGCACCTTCAGCAGGAGATAGCAGACAGGCACCTTCAGCAGCAGGAAGCAGACAGGTACCTTCAACAGGAGAAAGCAGACAGGCACCTTCAGCAGGAGAAAGCAGACAGGCACCTTCAACAGGAGAAAGCAGACAGGCACCTTCAACAGGAGAAAGCAGACAGGCACCTTCAGCAGCAGGAAGCAGACAGGTACCTTCAACAGGAGAAAGCAGACAGGCACCTTCAACAGGAGAAAGCAGACAGGCACCTTCAGCAGCAGGAAGCAGACAGGCACCTTCAGCAGGAGAAAGCAGACAGGCACCTTCAGCGGCAGAAAGCAGACAGGCACCTTCAGCAGCAGGAAGCAGACAGGTACCTTCAGCAGCAGGAAGCAGACAGGCACCTTCAGCAGCAGGAAGCAGACAGGTACCTTCAGCAGGAGAAAGCAGACAGGTGCCTTCAGCAGCAGGAAGCAGACAGGTACCTTCAGCAGGAGAAAGCAGACAGGCACCTTCAGCAGCAGAAAGCAGACAGGCACCTTCAGCAGCAGGAAGCAGACAGGCACCTTCAGCAGCAGGAAGCAGACAGGCACCTTCAGCAGGAGGAAGCAGACAGGCACCTTCAGCAGCAGAAAGCAGACAGGTACCTTCAGCAGGAGAAAGGAGACAGGCACCTTCAGCAGCAGGAAGCAGACAGGCACCTTCAGCAGCAGGAAGCAGACAGGCACCTTCAGCAGGAGAAAGCAGACAGGCACCTTCAGCAGCAGGAAGCAGACAGGCACCTTCAGCAGCAGGAAGCAGACAGGCACCTTCAGCAGCAGGAAGCAGACAGGCACCTTCAGCAGGAGGAAGCAGACAGGCACCTTCAGCGGCAGAAAGCAGACAGGAGCCTTCAGCAGCAGGAAGCAGACAGGAGCCTTCAGCAGGAGGAAGCAGACAGGCACCTTCAGCAGCAGGAAGCAGACAGGCACCTTCAGCAGGAGAAAGCAGACAGGCACCTTCAGCGGCAGAAAGCAGACAGGAGCCTTCAGCAGCAGAAAGCAGACAGGCACCTTCAGCAGCAGGAAGCAGACAGGCACCTTCAGCAGGAGGAAGCAGACAGGCACCTTCAGCGGCAGAAAGCAGACAGGAGCCTTCAGCAGCAGAAAGCAGACAGGCACCTTCAGCAGCAGGAAGCAGACAGGCACCTTCAGCAGCAGGAAGCAGACAGGCACCTTCAGCAGGAGGAAGCAGACAGGCACCTTCAGCAGGAGGAAGCAGACAGGCGCCTTCAGCAGCAGGAAGCAGACAGGCACCTTCAGCAGCAGGAAGCAGACAGGCACCTTCAGCAGGAGGAAGCAGACAGGCACCTTCAGCAGGAGAAAGCAGACAGGCACCTTCAGCAGGAGGAAGCAGACAGGCGCCTTCAGCAGCAGGAAGCAGACAGGCACCTTCAGCAGCAGGAAGCAGACAGGCACCTTCAGCAGCAGGAAGCAGACAGGCACCTTCAGCAGGAGGAAGCAGACAGGCACCTTCAGCAGCAGGAAGCAGACAGGCACCTTCAGCAGGAGGAAGCAGACAGGCACCTTCAGCAGGAGAAAGCAGACAGGCACCTTCAGCAGCAGGAAGCAGACAGGCACCTTCAGCAGGAGGAAGCAGACAGGCACCTTCAGCAGGAGAAAGCAGACAGGCACCTTCAGCAGGAGGAAGCAGACAGGCACCTTCAGCAGGAGGAAGCAGACAGGCACCTTCAGCAGCAGGAAGCAGACAGGCACCTTCAGCAGGAGGAAGCAGACAGGCACCTTCAGCAGGAGAAAGCAGACAGGCACCTTCAGCAGCAGGAAGCAGACAGGCACCTTCAGCAGGAGAAAGCAGACAGGCACCTTCAGCAGGAGATAGCAGACAGGCACCTTTAGCAGGAAGCAGACAGGCGCCTTCAGCAGGAGAAAGCAGACAGGCACCTTCAGCAGGAGGAAGCAGACAGGCGCCTTTAGCAGGAAGCAGACAGGCGCCTTCAGCAGGAGGAAGCAGACAGGCGCCTTCAGCAGGAGAAAGCAGACAGACACCTTTAGCAGGAAGCAGACAGGCGCCTTCAGCAGGAGAAAGCAGACAGGCACCTTCAGCAGGAGGAAGCAGACAGGCACCTTCAGCAGGAGGAAGCAGACAGGCGCCTTCAGCAAGAGGAAGCAGACAGGCGCCTTCAGCAGGAGAAAGCAGACAGGCACCTTTAGCAGGAAGCAGACAGGCGCCTTCAGCAGGAGAAAGCAGACAGGCACCTTTAGCAGGAAGCAGACAGGCGCCTTCAGCAGGAGAAAGCAGACAGGCACCTTCAGCAGGAGGAAGCAGACAGGCACCTTCAGCAGGAGGAAGCAGACAGGCGCCTTCAGCAGGAGAAAGCAGACAGGCACCTTCAGCAGGAGAAAGCAGACAGGCACCTTTAGCAGGAAGCAGACAGGCGCCTTCAGCAGGAGAAAGCAGACAGGCACCTTCAGCTAGACCCTCACTGCAAAGGAGGAGACGGGGAGGCAGGAGGCTTTAAACAACACGGGCATAATGGAAAGTGTCTAATCAACTAATCAGTTTGAAGTGGGAGGCTGAAGCAGCACCCCTTATATCTGGGGTTTCCACATCAGGTTAGGCAGGTTTCTCAAAATTGTAAACTTTTAAAAGCCTCTTTCCAGAAACACCCCCGAACCAACCTCACCTCCCTGCTACTGACCTCACTGTCCTACTGCCTTATCACACACACACACACACACACACACACACATACGCGCGCGCGCACGCATAGATCACTTTTGGGGACCTATGTCAGAACACCCTCACCTTGGGGACAAGGTTTTCCCAGTGCTTTGGAACCAAAATTATTGCTAAATACGGCTGATACGCATGCCGTCTACACGCCCATCAGTTGAAATTTCCAAAAAAATCCATTTTTAAAAGTATGAAAAAAACCCTTGCAAATGAGGTCATGTATTTTTTAGGTGAATTTTGAGGACATAGTGACACACACACACAAAGTCCAGTTCAGCACTAATCTGAGGACATTTTTCACAAATGAGGACAAAAAACAGTTGTCAAGAAGAACTGACAATAAAATGTAATTCTCACTGTTTACAGTTTGCAAGAAGCATCAAATGCATTTTGTGATTGTTAGGAACAGTTTTTAAGTTGTTTGCTATTCATAACACGGGGGGGGGACACATGAATCTACAGAACTGATCAGGAGAATGAAGTGTTAATGTGCAATGGAAATGCTGCAGAAAATAAGCAGTCTATTATTATCCATCGTGACAAATGGATAACTAGGGACAAAAAATTGTGACTAACAAGAACTTTTTATTTACTGTTTTTTCCATCCTATATGTACGTATGTAGGTATACATATACAGTATACACACAGGTATAAAATGGCATCTTTCATTAAACAAGACATAAGAATATACATTTGAAAATCATAAAGTCATAACTTGCTTTTAAAACTTAAAAAAATAGCTGCTGTTTGAAATATAAAGACGTGAGGGCTGAGTGAACATATGAAGCCTCGTATAGCTCTCAACTCTACTGTTCTGAAAAAATAAGACTATTATTATTCAACCTTAACAAACTCTTTTGTTCTTTGAAATACATCATACCTTTTCTCTTTAATGCTGTTATTCTATTTTTTACATAGAATTTAACCCCAGTCCATGTTCTGCTTTTCCAGGTTCTGCACTGAGACACTGGAGACACTCTTTCTTTCCAGGAACTCTACAAATTCTCATGAAGTTCATCATATGTCTCTCAACAGCTTTTACTTCCTCAACATTCCATGTTCGCTTGGATGATGCTTTGCCGCCACCACAACCAACATCCACATCTTCACTGTGAGACAGAGTAGAGTCAACAGACAAATTCTGTACATCACCAGACCTATGATCTTCAGGCAGACCATCATTCTGTTTGTCAGGTTCCTCTTCCTCAGAACTAGATGAGTCATCAATGGTTGTTGGGTCGATTTTATAATCACAAACATTTCAGAAACGTATTAATAAACCTTTTAATTTAAACAGATTTCTGAATATACTTATTTAAAGATACTTTATATTTCTAATTATAAACACAAACATTTAATAAACTTTTCTAAATAAATCTTTAAGTTTAAAAATATTTATGACTATACAGTCATTTAAAGATACATTTAACAATACTAGCATACCATCTAGGTTGATTTCAATTTCATCCAATTTTTTCCCTTTGAAATCTGAAAGAGTTCCTTTTTCCATTGCCATTAACACTTTGCTCATTTTTGCCAGCTGAAGTGTTCCTTCAGGCAAGCGGTAATATTCCCTATGGACACGGATGTCATGGCCCAAAAAGTCAGCCAATTGGTCTGCTTCATTTTCTTCAGGATTTTAAACTTTGGACATCATGGCAATGTGTTTGCAAAGTTTAGTGGATGACAATGCTTCCGGTTGTTTAGCACCGCATTCTTTGGCAAACTGCTGTATGCAGTCCTTGCCACGGTATGCAAAAAGTGCCCCCGGTCGAGCAAACAAAAAAGGGTTTTCTGTTGGAACACCACATTGTTCTCTAAACTCCATCAGGAGCTCCATGGAATGAACCATGGAAGGTTTTAAAAGAACAGGAACCTTCCTACCTCTCTTGCCCCTAATCTCAAGACGCATAAAGTGTTCTTTCAAAGTCCGACATGCAGATGGCAAGATCATCATGAAGTTCTTTTTTGTTTCTTGATGCAAAGATGGACATGTGCATTTTTGAGACCTCACCCTCTCTTCTCCAGTTGAAAAGGATGACCTGTGTGAGGGTAACCTTGGTTAGTCCAGTGTAGCTGTCTCGTGAAGGACAAATCTTAAGTAGCCTAAGCATTTCTTCTTGCTTTTTTTCCAGGTGTGAGTGCAACAGTTTCACATCTTGAGTAAAGGGCAGCAACTGAGGTGTGTTCCACTTTGCTTCCCTTAGTGTAGTTAAGGCACAGCTAGAAATGCACTCACTCCACTTAGACTGATGTACTTGAACGTAACGACGAGCAGATTTTGCTAGATCATTATCTCCAACAATTGTGGCATTGCTCTCAACAATGCTTGCAATTTTCTTAAGAGAATGACCAAGTTTCATAGCCAGTGATGGAATTTGGTATGAATGTGTTTCTTCATCGTAGCCAGCTACTACTTTCATGGCTTTAACCACATGAGGGAAGTTGGACGGTATAACAAAATCTTCCATCTTGCGCAGTGGTGTGCACTTTCGTGCTTCCTGCAGAAGTCTACCAATCTCTCTAAGTTTCTGCCGTATGTAATCATGCTTGCCCTTGTCTGATCCTATTTTATTGAAGAAATGCTGTCCCACCTGGAGGATACATCTATCACTCCTAACTATGGAAGAAATTTCATTATATGCCATGTTGCAAAGCACGTCCTTGAAGCTCTGGTTAACATCTAGACCTACTGGTGTAGACATTGCACATAATGATCGAACATATTTTTTACCACCTTCCGATGGATCTGGATTTGGATTTTGCGGACAGATTTTAATATGTTTCCAAAGGGTGTCCTTAGAGTACAGACCTTGACAGTGAAGGCAATGTATGTAATCTTTAGCTTTTCTGGTCTTCGTAGGACGATAACAAGCAACCATGTTTCCTGATCCTACTCTGACAGCATCTACATTATGAGTAAAATTGCCACGTTTCCTCAGAATGCTTAGCTGGATGTGACGTTCTCTTGAATTCTTTGAAAATCGTAAAACTTTTGCAACTTCTTTCTCAGAACTATGGCCAGATTCTAAATGTCTTGCGATTTTTGAAAATGGTTTTCCACAAAATAAGCAGTACTGCTTCTTGGTGTATTTGCCCTGTACACTTTGAGATGATGACACGCTGATGGAGTTACAAGCAAAAACACTTTCTTCACTATGTGGGAAATCTTGGGTTAACAATTGAGAAGACTTTCTCGTCTTAGTAGGCTCATTGTGAATCTGTTCTTTTTGTCTTGATAATTCCGGAAATCTTTGGCCGCTTTGGGATTTCTTGACAACAGGAGATAGAGAACTACTTTGGTTGGACTCATCGGAGGAGCTTCCGTCGCTATCTGGCACACAGTCTGCATCACTATAGTCAGTGTATTCAGAAACATCAGATAAACTGTAAGTGTTCATCACAGTCTCCTGCAAAAGAAATAAGAATTCAATGGTTAGTGCTTCAAATTACATGAGGTTAATTACAATTATACCATCTTAAGCATAAAATCAGGAAACTACCAATTTTGTATTTTGTTATGACAGTTCCACGCAGGGAAAACTGATTCAACATGCAATAAAATCCAACTAGCTGGCTTTATTTTAAACACTGCAGAAATAAAATAAACACTTCAAACTTTATGTTGGGCTATTGTAAACTGAATACAGTGGTACCTCAGTTCTCGAACTCATTAGAACTCGAATTTCTTAAAAGTCGAACCAACCAGTTCGAAAAAAAATTACCTAGAGCTCGATCTGAGTCTCAGAAGTCAAACCGTGAATGCCGACCTAAGATAACTTGTACGCGCGGGGAAATGAGTCACGTGGGGAAATGAGTCACGCCTCACGTCTCTCAGCGGAAACAAAGGGTAAAGTTTCAGTCTCAGCCTCGCATTCGCTGTGATAGCATCGTGCATGTTTACACTAGCTGAATACAAGTATTTAGACAGTAAAAATTCATTTAGACAATGATAGACAGTAACAGTAATTATTATTATATAATAAAAAAACTGTAAAAAAATAAAGATTTCTTATTCATTATTTTAATATTGATAATAAACCATTAATACGTTTAATTATAATAACATTGTTGTGCAGAGTGGGGATGGAACGGAGACAAAGGCACAGACGTCAGGGTATCAGGGAATACGGGGTTTAATTACAGGTAAGGCAGGCAAACCGCAGACGGACAATACAATGACTGGGCTGGGAAAACAAACTGAAACATGGACAAAATACAGAGGACTAATGACAACAACCAGAAACAGTTGATCACACGGGGATTCCACACGGGGTTAATGAGGGGGCGTGGGACGATCGAGGCAGGACACATTGTTTGGATACATTTATTTTCTTACTTTACAAATGATTAACACAGATGATGTGTTTAGTACAGTATATGCTCTTCTTGTTTTATCTGGTTTATTTTGTGGTTAAATGCAAAAAAAAAAAAAAAAACATATTTAGGTGTCATTTTTTGGGGCCGGGAACCAATTAATTGGTTTTCCATTATTTCTTATGGGGAAAATTCGATCACAACTCAAACTTTTTAGGATTCGATCCGGAGTTCTGAACGGATTATATTCGAGTTCTGAGGTACCACTGTATCTGTAAGCTTAACTTTATCATGTAAACTGAAAACAAGTAAAAAGTGTGAAGTATTTTAAATTTTACAGATTTTCAGAAACTGTAGGTAGAGAAAAATGAAAGAGAACCAAAAGCCAATGTTCAAAATGTCAAGTCAAGTCAAGTCAAGTAGGCTTTATTGTCACTTCAACCATATACAGGTAGTACACAGTGAAACGAAACAACGTTCCTCCAGGACCAAGGTGCTACATGCAACATAGATTTACAACATAAATTAACAGAAAAACTAAAACTAGCTAAGAGGCCTAGTTAGCTGGCTAGCAGAGACAAGACAGATTGACAAAATAATTTTACAACATAGTGCACGTTCGAGTGTGCAAACAAGAGCAACAACAAAAGTGCGATAAACACGACATAACATAACATAATAATATGGTGTTGAGGTGATGAGTTGAGGTAGTGGAGAAACAGTAGAGGTTCCTTAACGTAGCAGCAAGAATTTAGGAATTAGTGCAAAAAGTAATCCAGTATTGAATATGAGCAGACAGCAGGGAGATGGCAGGATGAGGACAGTGAGCAGGCAGCAGGAAGATGGCAGGATGAGGACAGTGAGCAGGTAGCAGGGAGATGGCAGGATGAGGACAGTGAGCAGGTAGCAGGGAGATGGCAGGATGAGGACAGTGAGCAGGCAGCAGGGAGATGGCAGGATGAGGACAGTGAGCAGGTAGCAGGGAGATGGCAGGATGAGCACAGTGAGCAGGCAGCAGGGAGATGGCAGGATGAGGACAGTGAGCAGGTAGCAGGGAGATGGCAGGATGAGGACAGTGAGCAGGCAGCAGGGAGATGGCAGGATGAGGACAGTGAGCAGGTAGCAGGGAGATGGCAGGAGGTGAGTTAGAAATTAGGCTGCACTTTAAGATCTACTGCATCATCAAGACAGATATTAGCCTAACATTTAAATATGTATTTCTGAAGGCTGTTGGAGCTGGGGGGACTGAGAGGGCAGGAATAACACCAGACTGCTGGACCAGACCAGGCTGTTTGTAAATGTATAGGCTTATTACTTTTACTAGTATACTTCTCCTAGGATAATTCCTGGGAGTTATCAAAACCAAGTTCTTTTGGATAGGGATAAGGATAATGAGATCTTCTGTATTGATTCTCATTTTGTCGCATGTCCAGACCATGACTGTGTGTTACATACATGTCAGTAAACACCCCTAGCGCATCTTGCACTCTTAACATTGATCCTGGTGGCGACTATTCGTATTGACGCGGTAGCGGAGCGTAATGGTCATAGAAGTGTCATGAAGGCAGTACCCCCCAATTATGGAGGGTAATTCACACTCTGCAGGAGGGGGATGGACAATTTAAATTCAGAGGTACAGTGACAGCGTGACCGGTATTGGTGGGGAAGGTGAAAATGCAACCTTTCCCTATATGTCTTGCAAACAAGGTAGTGAAATTGAAGCAATACCGAATTTCCGGAGGGTAGCAGGAGATATCTGAAAAAAAACAACTTCTGGCATGTAATTGGACATTATTAGAAATGGAACAGATGACAATAGGACACGATGTCCTACTATGACCTAGAATTCATATTATGATTGTTATTTGTATACTGATTCTCAGTCAGTAGCGAATGGTATACCTGTTTGGATGCCTACGTGGAGAAATCAAAATTGGAAAATTAGGAACAAGGAAGTTTGCGGTAAAGAATTATGGGAGCGAGTCTGGAAATAAGTAAAGAGAATAAAAACACAGGTATGTGGGTTCAACAATAAGACGAACCACCTAAACCTGCAGAAGTTATAGCTATGGGACAAGATAACACCGTGGATGTTATGGAGCCAGGCGCCAAAATTGCCGACATCTCCCAGTTAATAAATGTTAGTTATGAGAAAACTAATGTGCATGTGAGTTCTTCTTTATGTGTATAGGATGGTTCTGGTGGTGGGTGTGGCCGACACTGCTGGTGATGTTCGGCTATGCTGCAGTCCCAGGGACCAAGATGGAACACATTTCCACCTTCAAGCTTAGGTGGAAAAACAGCACCGAGACCCGGCAGCAGGACAACTTCACTTGTCCAGCCAACAAATCCTGCTTCATCATTGTGAACAGGAGCAAATGTGAACTGGAGTGAGATGTACTTCTGGAGGGGGTGTTATAGGGGAAAGAACATTCCCATCCTCGCATCTGCCAGAGTGCCCCCTCAAGTGGGTGTGGGGGTGTGACTTAACTCGATGGATGAATTGGACTGAATGTACTATGACTCATGGAGGTCGACCGATATGGGTTTTTCAATAGCTGATGCCGATATTTAGGAGTCAGGGTCAGGCGATGGCCGAAATATGCTGCCGATTTTTTTTGGCCGATAATTAGACGTTTTCCCCTTTATATGCATGTTAAAATATCCCACTAATAATGACAAACGATACACAAAATTTCTCAACTTAGCATTTATTGAATACAGAATTGTGTAAATTTAAATATACACTTAACAAAAACACAATACAACTTGTAAAGAACAACAAACTTATTAACAAAAATAGCAGCATCAGAATCTCTATAGATATAGCAGGAAACTCCTCTTTTCTGAGGGAAGGAAAATTGTAAACAATACAAAAAAGAATGAGCATGTTATCCTCAGTTTTAATCCCACTTCCAGTCCCTGAGTCTTCCTCGCCCCACCCATCCCTCACAGCCATCAGACAGCAATTACTAAAACAGAAGAAAAAATACAAGGTTAGCATTTTTATTATATTGCCTTCATCTTTAACTCATTGTACAATTCCAGTATTCCATGCACATTAAGACAATTACACTCCAATACATTTCGAAAGGAAAAAAAAACACTAGTAACTAAGTGCATCATGGTATGATGAGTAGTGTACAAGGTCCAAAACCTTTGACTAACAAATCTGGTGGTTGAGTCATGGCAATTGTACTTCTCTCTGAAAGACAGAAACGTTTAACTGCTCATCCATGCCAATGGTTTTTGAGTGAACCTAAGTGTGCCTGTTTGTTTCTTCGAGAGCCCTATAGCCCCCTCACATCATTTTAAAACACAGGTGGGTGTGTATGAATGTGTGTGTGTGTGTAACTCAAGTGTGTGCAATTAAACACGAGTCAGGTCAGGACACGAGCTCGGCACCGCGGGCAGACGGAGGAATCCTGCACGCCCCACCCTATTCCCCCCCCAAAAAAAAGGACTAGATGGTCAGTATTGTCAGAGGAATAGAAAAGGAATAGATGGTCAGGTGCATTTAAACTGGGTGAGCAGGCAAGGCATGTCACCCCACTACTGGCAGACGGTATGCTTGGGATGTATTTTTAAGTTTTTTTTTATATATTCCCTCCACCACCCCCCCTCTGCGGAGGACTGCTTTATTTTTAATTTCCATTACAAAAAAAAACCACAAAAACAAATAAAGAAAAACAAAAATTAATAATAATAATGAAACTAAAATAAAACAAACGAGCGGCAACAACAGTAACAGCAACAACAAAACTGATAACTGCAGCTGCAACTGTGATAAGAACAATAACAATAAACCGCAACACCAACCAGCACAATACAAATTTACAACTTACTATCATTACGGTTGTGCCACTGTGGGTCAGGGTCCCGGTGGGTGTGTCGGGTACTCTCCGGACCCTTCCGGGACCACCCGCAACACCCGGCACACTGCGCTGGCCCATAGGGAGGGGATCAAACGGGGCCCCCCCTCAGACTACCTCAATATGTGTATGTGTAAGGTGTGTACATGTGGGTGTGTATGAATGTGTGTGTATGAACTGCAATTAAAAACTGTGGGGCATTAAAAGTGAGGGAGTGGTCAGGGCACGAGCTCCCCACTGCTGGGGAAAGAAAACAAGACGACAGAGCAGTATCTGTTGTACAAAACTTGCAAACACTAGGGTTGTATCCTCTGTTCGATCTGTGTCTACTGTTGTTCCTTCTTTCCCTATCTCTTAAATCCCGTGACACCTAAAGAACAGTGAGGTAAGGATGGCCTAGTACATGGGGAAGGCCTATGTGGGAATCTTCACCACAGGGTTTGGGCCCCGATGCCTGTTGCAATCGGTTCTTCCCTGGGCTCCTCACTGGTCCGTGTGTCCTATCCTATCCCTGCCGGTGGGGGAACAACTTTACAGTGTGACACATGAGTCCAGCTTTTCCTTCCCTGACACAACACTGCAGCTGCTGTAATCAACATCACTTGATGTGGTCTGTGCCACTTAGGCTCTAATGGTTTGTTTCTAAACGATTTTATCATGACCCACTGACCAGGGATGATTGTGTGTCCACCTTCTGGTGGAGTCTGCCAACACGACTCAACTCTCTCTCTGGCAATTTGTACTGCCTTTGTGAGGTTTTCACAGTAAGCGATCAGGGCATCTGAAGCAAGGTGTAGCTCAGCATTTCTAAGATCAATCACACCTGGCATTGGGCGTCCAGTAATAATCTCATGAGGGCTCAGTCCTACTGATCTGTTAGGTGATGCTCTCATACTACACAGTACCGCCAGCAGCGCTTTGACCCATGGTACACCTTCCTGATGCATTTTGCTGATCAAAGCTCTTCTGAATTCAGAAAAATTTGTGTGTGCTGAGGGTAAGCTCTGGGATAGTCTCTCTATATCCTTAGGTCCTAGTGATCTGTTGTACAAAACTTGCAAACACTAGGGTTGTATCCTCTGTTCGATCTGTGTCTACTGTTGTTCCTTCTTTCCCTATCTCTTAAATCCCGTGACACCTAAAGAACAGTGAGGTAAGGATGGCCTAGTACATGGGGAAGGCCTATGTGGGAATCTTCACCACAGGGTTTGGGCCCCGATGCCTGTTGCAATCGGTTCTTCCCTGGGCTCCTCACTGGTCCGTGTGTCCTATCCTATCCCTGCCGGTGGGGGAACAACTTTACAGTGTGACACATGAGTCCAGCTTTTCCTTCCCTGACACAACACTGCAGCTGCTGTAATCAACATCACTTGATGTGGTCTGTGCCACTTAGGCTCTAATGGTTTGTTTCTAAACGATTTTATCATGACCCACTGACCAGGGATGATTGTGTGTCCACCTTCTGGTGGAGTCTGCCAACACGACTCAACTCTCTCTCTGGCAATTTGTACTGCCTTTGTGAGGTTTTCACAGTAAGCGATCAGGGCATCTGAAGCAAGGTGTAGCTCAGCATTTCTAAGATCAATCACACCTGGCATTGGGCGTCCAGTAATAATCTCATGAGGGCTCAGTCCTACTGATCTGTTAGGTGATGCTCTCATACTACACAGTACCGCCAGCAGCGCTTTGACCCATGGTACACCTTCCTGATGCATTTTGCTGATCAAAGCTCTTCTGAATTCAGAAAAATTTGTGTGTGCTGAGGGTAAGCTCTGGGATAGTCTCTCTATATCCTTAGGTCCTAGTGATCTGTTGTACAAAACTTGCAAACACTAGGGTTGTATCCTCTGTTCGATCTGTGTCTACTGTTGTTCCTTCTTTCCCTATCTCTTAAATCCCATGACACCTAAAGAACAGTGAGGTAAGGATGGCCTAATAGATGGGGAAGGCCTATGTGGGAATCTTCACCGCAGGGTTTGGGCCCCGATGCCTGTTGCAATCGGTTCTTCCCTGGGCTCCTCACTGGTCTGTGTGTCCTATCCTATCCCTGCCGGTGGGGGAACAACTTTACAGTGTGACACATGAGTCCAGCTTTTCCTTCCCTGACACAACACTGCAGCTGCTGTAATCAACATCACTTGGTGTTAATGTCTCAGACACCTGGGCTACCAGACTAGATCTTCTTAGAATGTCACCATCTTTACCTCAAAATGCAAAACCCAATGTACCTATCTCTTTTAGTTTATATACTATTACATTGGAAGCTAGATTAAACATTTTATAAATTTGTAATCCTACAGGGTGAAGACTTTCCGATAAGTTTGGGTGCTTTGTTTCAATATGCCGCTTTAGTTTTGATGGTTTTAGAGCCCAGTTTGAAAGTGTTCATCCACACTCTGCCTTGGGTTTACAGCGCTGGCTTAAAGCAATGCATTCTGCTCCTGATGCAATGCATCATGGTTAGATTTAAACGTGGTGCTGGCGGCCCTATACGGATCAGTGGCCAGTCTCGATTTTCAAACTGCGAACTTCAAACTGCGAAATATTGCGCTGATGAAAAGAAGCCTTACCAAGCATTTCTCTGTCCTCCGTCTCCCTGCTCTCCCATGCCTTGCCAGTTTACCTTGTCTAAGATCCTTACCTTTTGTGCCTTCCCTCAGTCCAGCTCCCGATCCTGACCTACCGGTCCTGCTGAGCCCGATTCCTCCTGTCCTCCTCCCCGCTTGTTCTCCTGTCCTGTGTTCACTCGTCGGACGGATCTCTCGGCTGTCGCCCCTCGCTTACGGACCACGACCACGATTATCGCCTGCTGTTCCTTGACCTGTCTGCCTGATCGCCACCCTGGGAGAAGCTCCCTTAATTACCTCGCACAGCCGCTCCGATTTACTTTTGCTTGAGCGTCGACTTAGACGAGTTACAAGCCGGCGACTTGGACCAGTTTTACTGTATAATAAATGGTGTCTAGTCCAAATGAGGCCGAAGCTGAAACAACCATCAGAGTGGCTCGTGACATGCTGACAAGGCCTGTTCGATAGTTCTTTTCTTTCAGTATTTTTATTTTTCTGTATTTTTTTTATTTAACGTGTGCATTGTATATTTTGTTTGTTTTTTTAAATAAAAACTCTTAACGAACACCTTTGTATTTTTTATATATTATAAATAAAATATATTAGTATTAATACGTGTTCAACACTAAAGCAAACGTAGAAATAATTATTGGCAATCGTAGGATAATAAGAGGGTCGGGGAATCATCGCGTAGGATAGTAAGAGGGTCGGGATATTTTCGCGTAGGATAATAAGAGGGTCGGGGAATCACCGCGTAGGATAGTAAGAGGGTCGGGGAATCATCGCGTAGGATAATAAGAGGGTCGGGATATTTTCGCGTAGGATAATAAGAGGGTCGGGGAATCACCGCGTAGGATAGTAAGAGGGTCGGGATATTTTCGCGTAGGATAATAACAGGGTCGGGGAATCATTGCGTAGGATAGTAAGAGGGTCGGGATATTTTCGCGTAGGATAATAAGAGGGTCGGGGAATCATCGCGGAGTTTCACTTAGATGTAGCGTTTTCATCGCTGTTGAGACGGAAAATGTCGCGATCGCATCGTCTGGACGGAGCTGTTTCAACGCCGCTAAGCAGTGCCAATGTGCAAAAGCCTGAAATGCTACTATAGATGTCGACCTTTCAAGAATTAACGTATCAGCGACGTAGCACGCACCGATATACAGTACTTGTGCTGACTGGGTCACTTAATTGTCACACTGACTATCTCTAACAATTATAAAGCAGCATTTTGAAAACCGCTTTAAAAAAATAACGGGTAAAACACTTACCTTGGCTTCTGGCCAAACGAAATTTGTATTTCCCCCTACCTTGTTTGCCCTTCAGTTCTACTGAAGACCCATATCAGGTCCTTTTTTTCCTTTGGATGATGTTTTTTTTTCCTTGATTGTTTTTTTTTCCCTTTGCATGTTCTTTTTTTCCGTTGGATGTTTTTCTTTTTCTTCTTTGGATTTTAATTTACGGAACAAGAGCAGCACATTATAATAATGTCTGCTGGAAGCACCAACTGAACGCAGTGAAACAGTACCCAGCTCTTTTATAGGGAGTGTCAACCCGATGTTTACGTAACCAAAGATCTAGAACGTTGAGTCTCACTTTTCATTGGTTTCCCAGCTATGATGTCAAAATAATATTTGCTGATTGGTCGAAAATGTTAAAATGCCCCCGAGTACTGTAAAAAACAACTGAAGATTTTGTTACCCTACGAAGCGGTCATAATTTAAAAATATATATATATTTTTTTTAATCTTCTGCGCCCAAGTTATATTCAGCTAATTTTAGCAGGCCACAATTAGACTAGGCCACCCTTATTTTGTCAGAGCTTAAGGAAAGTTCCCCAAATAACACGTTAAACATAAAAAATATTTTAACTTTATTAAGCAATCAAAATACATAAATCATGGGTTTGTTCAAAAGGCATACACCTATATGCTGCACCCCAATACAGCCAACAAAAGAACAAGTTGCCCAGAGTTCGCTCAGGTGCACCTGTCATGCCCCGCTCCGTCCGATCCTAATGTGTGCCACGCCCCCTCGTTAACCTCATGTGGAATCCCAGTGTTTTACAGCTGTTTCGGATTGTTGTCATTAGTTCAGTGTATTTAGTCCGCGTTCCTGTTTGTATCCCCAGTCCGGTCATTGACGTTGTAGTGTCATGCGTTGTTCCCAGTCTGTTAGTCCTGTCGCCTGATTAAACCCTCGTCTTGCCCTACCTACTGGCTCCGCTTTCCGGCTCGCTCGCCCTGCGATCATAACAGCACCCCACAGCACAACCTTAAAAACACATCCAGCACAGATGATCGACACTAGTGAATGACACCGCAAACACTACAGGGTCAATTTAGACTCATCAATCAACCTATCCTGCACATACACTGAAAAAAATGAAACATTGGATCAACTTAAAATATTACTTCATTTTTTCACACTTATTTTTTTCAAGTCAGTTCAACTTAAAGTAGTCAGTCTAATACACAGGTGTCAAACTCCAGTCCTGGGGGGCCGGAGCCCTGCACATTTTTGGGTTTCCCCTCATTTAACACACCTGATTTATCTCCTTGTACTAATTACCACACAGTTCTTGAGCTGAATCGTTTATGGTGGAACAGGGAAAGAACTAAGCTACACAGGGCTCTGACCCTCCAGGACTGCAGTTTGACACCCTTGCCATCGGGTGTTAAGTCAATGAGTCTCCACCTCCACATATCTGCCCCATTGTAATATGCGGACAAGAAGTTATGAGGATCAGAAGAGCCATCCCAGATTTACCCACCATCATGAGAAAGATTCTGACCAAAAAGGACCTTACAGCTTTTTATTATTTCATTTTGAAGCTTTGCTGTTCTAACTGATCTTGGTAATTAGAGAGCTGTAGTGCAGGTGGTTTTTCTGCTGACATGTGATTTTATAGCATGTTGGTATCAAAAAAATTGACAGAAGAACTCTTGGAAACATATTGGATGATTCTCCTGATTGGTATATATTTTAATGGTGTTGGGGTTGTGTTTGATTGCCAGTCCTGCCCTTGGATGATTAATATATGCGGACAGGTGTTAGGGCAGTTGTGATACCCTTTTCTGTGCAGCTCCTGGTACCACCCACTCCCCTGTAGACCAATGGTGCTGGATGTATATTTGCATAGCATGACACAGTACTGTTTTTGACTTAACAGATTTTTCATTTTTATCTACCGCGATTGTGATGAATAGGGCAAGAAAACAAAAACCACAGAAATAGTTCTTGTGCGTTATCTTCTATGGTTTAAGTAGGAGGGAATTTGGCTGAGAGGAAAATCAATTTCTTTGTTCCTTCTCCAAGCTTGGGCTCTCTAGGAAAAGCATCCAGACCTGTACAATTGAGAAGATTTCTTTGTGGATACACATATATAGGATCAAAATGCACTACTCAGACCAATTAACATACACCAACACAGGCAACCTGGAAATAGTGAGAGCAACAGGTGGTAAATACTAATATCAGTGCCATACCATCCTCAATCGTGGTAGGTTTCTAAATGAAACTCTGAATATTAAATGAGCAAAGTGATTTGATTTGTTCTTCTATCCCAAGTTGTGGTCTAAAAGCAATAAGGCCACCAACCATTATATCTGCTTTAGCAGAAACGCACTCCTTCCACCATTAAGCTCTCACCTTTTCTCAGTACTGCTAAATAATTATGAGATGCAGTCTAAAACAATCTAGCTTTATTATCCGCGCTTGGTGCCATACATTTAACTCACTTTTACACCACATGCAGTTCTCAGGTGAACATGACTGGTTTGTAACCTGATTGAAAACACCTTTTCTATTATGCTTAAATGAGAAAAGGCTATGTTGGTCTGAGTCTTTCTTATTATGGTGGATTAGTAAAACACAGCAGCTGAATGCCCAAATAAGTTCAAATGAGTGCACATTAAAATGGGGCAGATATGGGCCACCCATTTTGGGCTTGCAATTTGGGAAGAGGTTGAGACACATTGACTTAACACCCGATGGCAAGGGTGTCAAACTGCAGTCCTGGAGGGTCAGAGCCCTGTGTAGCTTAGTCCCTTCCCTGTTCCACCATAAATGATTCAGCTCAAGAACTGTGTGGTAATTAGTACAAGGAGTTAAATCAGGTGTGTTAAATGAGGGGAAACCCAAAAATGTGCAGGGCTCCGGCCCCCCAGGACTGGAGTTTGACACCTGTGTATTAGATTGACTACTTTAAGTTGAACTGACTTGAAAAAATTGTGTGAAAAAATGAAGTAATATTTTAAGTTGATCCAATGTTTCATTTTTTTCAGTGTACAGGTTATACCGTTTTGTCTGTGGTGTGAAATTAAAGCGTTTTTGTGGACTCTGGTCCACATGCGGCACCATGGACGCAGTGCTCAGTGCTGCCGTCAGCACCGTGGACAGCATAGCCGGCCCACACGGCCCGCGGGTTCACACACGGCAGCAGGCAGGTGGGCTGCCGGCTCTGAACAGCTGCAAAGGGAACCTTCATCCTAACGCCTTACAGGATGCACTTCTGGATGCCCTCACCTCTCCCCAGCCTCACAAAGATCTGCAGGAAGGTTTTACATGAGCATCAGTTTAGTTTGGGTTGGTCTTCTGTACTTGCTTCCATTAATGGAGGGCAATCTGTTAGAAATGCATTGGTTCTCATGCCATAATGACACACTCTCCATCACTCTGTGAACAGCTGCTGTTAATGTCCATAAACAGCTGGGACTCACTACCCATCATGAACTCTGAAGGATATTAATGGGAACATCCATGTTCTGGTCATATTGAAGCACTTACACATTAGCGGCCTTGTGATTGGCCACCGACACATTAATCTGTGGCTCCTTAGTCCAGAAGTTGGTTTATTTTCTTGTGTGTTGCTGAGAATGGATCAGAACCGTCACAGGAAAGGTGCCCCTCTTTCATTCATATGCGAACAGATGTGCTGTGCTCATGCTTTGCTGAGTGTGAAAAGATTGGCGCTTCCGCAGTCGGCCGAGAGCGATGAAAGCCGCATTTGCTGCCGCTTGATGGCTCACTGGACTTGCACGCAAATCCTTCGCACACACAGCTTCCTGGATGCAGCAGCGCCGGAAAGAGGGTGTGTGTCTTCCAGAAGCTGGGGTTTTGGTCACACCATTTCACCATATATGCGTTGCACAGGGCTTTGGATGTAACTGGTCTAGGCTGCTCTCCCACTGACTCTATGCTGGACAGGTAGATGGCTGTTTGTTCGAATGACATTTCATTATATTTTTTGTATGCATAGTATGATCCTATTATCGTATTGCTGTCTAGATTTATACTTATTCGTTAAGCATGAGACTACAGCCAGATTCCTAGTCCATGGTTTCCTTTGGCATTCACAGCAAGCACATTCTTAGTGGTGACGTTGTGGCCGCTATCCTGGGCACAGGGACCAGGCCGAGTGCCACCTTAGGTGACCGTCACCCTCCCCCTGCTTGTTGTTGCCACTCAGCCATTCAGGGACTTGCACCTGGCTGCCAGTGTGCCAACAGTAGGATACCATGTGATTACCATTCTCTTCAGGGGAAGTAGCGGATCTGCCCTCAGCTTTCTGCTGAGTCGGGGTGGGGGCTGCCAGGAAGCCTTTCATCTCTTTCATCCAGCGTGTGATTATGGTCTTATCACTCCATGAATCCGAATGCATCAGGACTCCCTGTGTCTTAAACCAAACTATCGGTGTAGCTTTAAAGTGTCAGAACTGGTGTGAGCCACCCATGAAGGTGTGTGTGTTCCCATCAGGCAGATAAGGGGAACTGGCAAAGGTACAGACGCTCGCGGGTAAGAGATTAGCACCTGGCTTGTGAAAAATACACTGATTACATGTATCTCTCCGCTACCGTGAGGCATGAGCCCCCAAGGACTCATGCTGAGGCATGTTACAGTGGGTAAATGGACCCAGCATTTCTTGGGAAGCCACATGTCAGCCCATGACCCAGTGCCCTCTCACAGAAGCACAGCACTTGCCGATGACCTCGTTGGATGATGGACTAAGAGCAGTGCTAAACACCGCTCACGCCCTGACTCCCCCCACCTGTCCCAAAGCAGGATGCATGGGGAAGTGCGGGGAAGCATTGGTGAATGCTGGTGAAGGTGCCGCTATTGCAACTTCAGACAAAGGCACCAGGACTTCGAGCCTCAGTGCCGAGTCTCTGAGAGCTCATCAAAACACTGACGGGCCAAGCAGCCCAGCAAATGGAATGTTGTCTTTCCCAGAAATGGATGCCAGAGGGCTCCAAAAATCTGCTGTGAGCCATAGACTGTGAGTGTCTGTGCCCTTGTTTGTGTACAGAGTGAAGGTGCCACTCACAGCTGGTTTTCCCACCATGCTGCTGGGATGGAGAGCTGCTCATGCGGAGACTGCTGGTCCAGCAGAAACCTGTGGCACGCCAGCAACACTGAATATGGTGTTGGGTCCAGCACTGGCGATGCATCGTTTAACCCTGTCGACCCTGTGTTTCACTCTCCCAGAACACCCTAAGGCGTGATGGTAATGGAGCCCCTGTGCCAGAAATTGAGGGCTGATTCTATGCATGAGCCGTCTGCCTGCTGTCCCAGCATGCTCTGGGCTGGAGACACGTGTGGAGCCGCTGAGCTGCAGTGTGCTCGGGTAACACTGCCTTCAGTGACTCACACAGCCGTGCTCTGTTGCTTTGGAAGGCTTCTCTTCTTCCACACAGGAACTCACAATAGCAGAGCCCGCAATGACAGCCCTCCACAGGAACACACAGCGCTGTGTGCATGTCCCTGGTGGGTGTGCACATCAATCTCACTGATTATACCCGGTGACTGAGCATGGTTGATCGATCTCTGATGAGATGATGAGTGTTCACTGCTCCAGTACCTTTCCTCGCATACCGACCTCCCCAGGACGTATGGTTCTGATGTGTTTTGGGTCACCGATGCCCTCAGCTTAGTGCTGATAGATGAAGGTTTGGGTCCGTTAGGTAGCTAGTGCCATGGCGCACACCTGTGGCTGAGCGTGCCGGCTCTTGTAGGCCTGGCAGTGGGCCCATCCAGATCGGGCTCCCGGCTGTTCCAGCTGGTTAGGAGGACATGCAAACCCTGGGCCCACTGGCCCTCAGGAGCCTGTCAGAGCGCATGTTAAATTAGCCATTTGTTTTCACTCACAGGTAGGTCTGCACACAACACTGATGTCGAACGAGGCCTGGCCTGCCTGTGGTACAGCAAGGACCGACTCCATGCATACTAGCTGTAACAGGTCTCTTACCGTCACACACGCGGCCGGCGGGCAGGACAGCAGGACACAGAGAACGGCTGTCAGAGGCCCCACGTCACTCAGATCTCCCTCATACAGAAGGCCGAGTGCGAGTGGCCCCCGCCACCCTTGCCGGGCCCAGCCTGGCCGAGCTGCAGTAAGAGCGCAGTGCTTGGAGGCCATAGATCCCAACTGGAGCACAGAGATCCTGTTTGAAGAGTATCTTCATATCTCTGTGTCACTGTTAATGTAAGTGCATCTCCCAACCTGTGTCTGTCAGTCTAAGTGTATCTCCCATCCAGAATCCATCAATCAAGTGCATCTCAACCTGTGTCTGTCAGTCTAAATGTGTCTCCCAGCCTGTATCTATCAGTCTATCTCTAGAGTGTTTAGCGGCAGCAACAGCTTGTTAGCTACTTTTCTTTATATGTTTGACATTCTGATTATTTGGTTTTAAATTTCTTACAAATTACTTCCCAGGTATAAACTGATATTAAAATAATATAAAAATTCCAACAAACTGCCAGGCATCTGGCTTGAGACTGTAAGGATTGCAGTCCCTTAATGACAGGTGGGAACAGTTTCTGAGGCACGGTCCCCTTTAAAACCACTCTGGAGAATAAGGTCCCTTCACAGAGCCCTGCTGCACGACACTGAGCTGAGGACAAGCAGGCTAACATTTGAATTAGCATCCCTGCACACATCTGCCTTCTGGAGTGAAACCCAAATCACCCCACTGTGCAGGTTCCAGGCTGTATTTGGTTCTTGTGTTCAGAAGCCTCTAATGTTACTGTGCTGTCGCCGTCACCGACAGTGATTCATTCTCTCGAATATCCATGTTTATTTAATGTGTGATCTGAAGCCTGTGATGTCATTGTGATGTTAGTGTCTCAGACAGTGATTCATTCTCTTGAATATCCATGTTTATTTAATGTGTGTTCTGAAGCCTGTGATGTCATTGTGATGTTAGTGTCTCAGACAGTGATTCATTCTCTTGAATATCCATGTTTATTTAATGTGTGTTCTGAAGCCTGTGATGTCATTGTGATGTTAGTGTCTCAGACAGTGATTCATTCTCTTAGTTTAATATCCTACTTTTTATAAAGTTTGTGTGTTCAGAATTCTGTGTCATTGAGTTGTTACTGTGCTGTCACAGTCCAAGACACCGCCTTGGTTCATAATCCTGCTGTTGAATGGAGAGTCCCCACAAAGATATGAATACAAACATGTCACATATGCTGTCTTGGTTCACTCTACTACTGTTTATTTAGTTCATGTGTTCAGAAGCCTGTATCACTGGGCTGTCCTCTGTTAATTTCGTGTCACTGATCCGGACAGCATAACTTTAATGAATAAATGCATCATGCTCCAATGGGGCAGGAAAGCTGTATGTTTGCCGCTGTGAGATTTCTGTGTGTGTGCCCATGCTACCTGCATCCCACTCCACCCCCCCAGGCAGGTTGCTTTCTGTTCCCTGGCTTCCCATACCCCTGATCACCCTGGCAGAGATGTACTTCCACTTTGATTGCGGCGATTGTCAACTAACCTCACAGGTGAAGTTACAGGTCAGCAGGTGCCTTTGCTGAAATGTTAGTGTTGGCTCTGTGTCAGACCATCCATATGAAACAGTTTGTTTGGTCACGTTTCCCCCATTATGACACCCTTTGGCCATCTGCTCCTGGTAACATGTTCAAATGAGCCATACATCAAACAGGTTTGTGGGGGAGGGGTGTTCAAGTGATTAAATACAGGGAGGAGACAGACTGTCATGCATCTTCACAGGCCCCGCTTTGCTTCTGAAAATCAGGACTTGTTTCTGTACACTTGTTGCGTGTCCTAATTTTACCCACTACTGGCGGTGATTCCCATATATCAGCACTATATCTGCCTTTTCATAATCTGTAAACCTAGGTACTGTGATGTATATTCTGCCTGTTCATGGGATAATCTCTAATCTAATCTAATGTGTATTCTACCTCTACATGGGATAATCTCTAATCACAGGATCTGTGATGTATATTCTGCCTGTTCATGGGATAATCTCTAATCTAATCTAATGTGTATTCTACCTCTACATGGGATAATCTCTAATCCCAGCAAGCATTATGTGTATTCTACCTCTACATGGGATAATCTCTAATCACAGGATCTGTGATGTGTATTCTGACTGTTCCTGGGGTAATCCCACAACCAGCAGTGAATATTCCATCTGTTCATAGGATAATCAGAATCAGAACTTACTTTACTGCCATTATGTACCAACATACCAGAATTGTTTGTGGTCCAATGCCAAACATGAAGTACATAATATTAAAGGAGAAACACTTCACAGAATACTATGTATAAAAATAGGAATTCAACAAAGCACACAAACATGTACGGAAGACCAGTACGATCATACAAATGATAGAATGAAAGAGATCTTATGACAACAATGAACATAGAAGAGGAGAATTATCCCTGGCTGAATGGATTGCATGTGACTGACGGGATTACTGAAGTACTAGGTGAGTTTATTTATCCCTTCTGTTCCTCTTCTGATCAACATTCTTCATTTATTAAATCAGCATTCACATAGTGCTATATTTACATCAAAGTGAAGTGCTGCTTTCTAAATTCCATTTTTAAAATGAATCCTGGGTCCAGATTATGGAGAAGTGCCTACTGGGAATTGCATTACAGAAATTGCATTACAGAAATTGCATTACTGGCTCCATCCTACCTAAAAGACCTCATCACACCCCGCACTGCACCACGATCTCTCCGATCCTCCAGCACTGCTCGACTGGTCCCACCACCCCTCAAGGCACAAGGAAGACACACCTCCCGGCTCTTCTCTGTTCTGGCACCAAGTTGGTGGAATGAACTCCCCCTAGATGTCCGAACAGCTGAGTCACTGCATGTCTTCAAAAGACGACTTAAAACACACCTTTTCCAGAAATACCTGAATTAGCACTTCTGGCATTATACTTTCATTACTTAAAAAAAAAATAATAATAATAAAAAAAAAGCACTTTTCCAACAGAGAATTAGATCGATGGTACTCATAGCCTTGGTTTTTATTGAGCTAGTATCGGGAAAAATTCATTGTGGAGTCTTAAAGCACTTATGTAAGTCGCTCTGGCTAAGGGCGTCTGCCAAATGATGTAAATGTAAATGTAAATGATGGCAAAATCATAATTTTATTACTTCTACTAATAGTGAATGGCTCGCAGTGTTAATCACTAGCAAATGCACTACACAACCACTCTATGTTCTTTTAGCTGCCCCTTGTGGTGAAAACTCCCGCTGATTAAAAGATGATAACATTAGCTTTGGCTTGGCTCAGCAAGCAGTTAGGAGAAGCAGTGTCTGTACATAGCCTACAGTGTGTGAGATGGGCTTCCATTCTGTCTCCAGTGTCCCCATGCTTCTTGGAGTTCAGACAGAGTAGGACACCTGAGTGAGGTGTCGTGGTTGTGTTGGGCTCTGCTCTGGCAGGAGGTCATCTGAGCATGGGAAGGAAGAGCACAAAAGGACAGGGCTCTACAGCAGGCAGGTGGCCCAGTGCATACTGGGTGTATATAGCTGGGTCACCTTCCTTCAGTGTGGCCGGTGAATAAAATCCCTGAAAACTGAGCTTTACCTTCATTCAATGAGAATCACCTTTTAAAATATATTTGTCTATAGTCCAAATGAAATGTTGAGAGGGGGGCTCCTTTAATGTAATGTAATGTAAAGTGCAAGAACTGGTGTTGCGCTAGCTGTCCGAATTGTAGAGCATAAGCAGAAAGGGAGACAGGATTCCTGAAGAAGTTCCATCCATCCCAAAATCTACAACTACCTTCAGAAAATAGCTTGAACACAGTCATAATGTGTAAAAGCCTTAATTACACTCATTATAATCAACCCCAGGGTCTCAGGGAATAGAATTGTTTATGACAAACAAAACATGAAGATCAACCAGTGAAATTTGAAATAATAATAAAAAAAAAACACACACACATTTGAATTCATATCTTTGTGGGGACTTTCATGTCATTTCTACAGGAAGTTTTTTGATTGCAGTCATGGATTTTTATAAAACTTAGTTTCCCCTTGTGGGGACTGAAAAAGTGGTCTGCACAATGTCAAAATAACAGGTTTTACATTGCTATACAAAAACACACCGATGAATGCTTTAAAGTATCACACAGAATCAAGGAGTCAATTTGAAGACACAGATGCAGCAGCCACAGATTTCCACATGTGCTCCATCAACAACTTGAGATACTGCTGTTCCTACGGTAAGATGATGTTCAACATCAAAAAAATGTGGACTGTCTGCGAGGGAGCTCAGAGCAACAAAAACATGGACCGGCTGCGGCATCATTACCGCGAAGATCATTACCGGGCGCACACACACCCACACACACAAGTCAATTTAGAGACACAAATATACCTAAGTACACCTCTTTCAATCTTTGGAGTAAAACAGAGGATCCAGAGAAAATTCATATAACACTAGGAGAACATGCAAACCTCACACACACAGCAAAAGTGATCTTTGACTCCCAGCCCCCAAAGGTGTGATGTAACTTATGTGTCCTGAGCCTCTGCACCGTCCAAACCCGAAAAATCACCCAACCATCAGTCTGTTTGTCCTGGGCAGAGTCACCTGGGGCCTGTGCCAAGCAGCACAGGGCACAAGGCTGGGGTACATCCTGGGCAGGATGCTAGTCCATCACAGGTCATATACACACACATTCATACACTATGGGAAATTGTAGAAGCACCAATTAGCCTAAACAATGTCTGCAGGAAAACATTCATGCATACACCGAGCAGCAGGGGCATTGCTAGAGATTGTGGGCCCCATGAAGGCATATCATATTGGGCCCCCCAGTCCAGACTAATCCAGCTATTCTCCCAATTTTTTAGGCCGCCTGTCATTCAGGGGCCCTTGGAATCATCGTAACTTTCCCCCGCCATTATGGCACCCCTGCCAAGCAGTGATGAGATTCAAAGCCCCAAACCCATCGGTGACAGACAACAGGGCCACCAGCTAAGCCTCCATGACACCCTACTTTCAAGTCAATACATATTTAAAAGTGTTGAAGTTTAAATGACCGTGTGATAATTTCAATTATATTATATTGGGGTCAAAATGTCCCCATATTACTTTCATCATATTAACACAATTCATGTATAATTGAAGTTACTGAAAACTATCAGCATTAAAGGATGTCAAACAAGCTTTTAAGTAATAACGTGGATTGTATTGGTAGGATAAGGGATAACACACACACGCACAGGCATTTTTTTTCTAAACACACAGGTATTTTTTTTTAAATAATGATTTAATATTATTTTTTAAACCAATCAGCATACCCTGTACTGGTATAAACAATAAAATGACAGATGCCTTATATGGAGGGCCCTGTGTGATGTCAAAACAGAACAGAATTCCGGAACTGGCCAGTGATGTCATCGAAGGAAGATTTTCCTATATAAGAAGCAATTGCACCTTCACATTTCATTCTTAGAGACTCTCTCGAAGGAAGCACTGGTGAAAGAGAATCTAAGCTATATCATTTGCATAATTTCAGTATGGGTTTAAGTTGCACAAAGGTGCAGGGCCCTAAACAAAAAAATGTTCAGGGCCCAAAAAAGAAAGGCACTCTTCTCAGGTTCTGGAAGAAGCTGAGGAGGACTACGCCAAGAGATATAGACACGGCTACCATGGCTGAAGGCGGCCATGAGATGGCCAGTGATTGCCCTGCTGGCCAACAAGATGATAATGTACAACAGGAGAGCAGCCCACTTGAGGAGGCTAGCTCAGACCTGGAGAAAAATGATGGACAGCAGGAGAGCAGCCCACTTGAGGAGGCTAGCTCAGACATGGAGAAAAATGACAGACAGCAGGAGAGCAGCCCACTTGAGGAGGCTAGCTCAGACCTGTCAAAAAATGTCGGACAGCAGGAGAGCAGCCCACTTGAGGAGGCTAGCTCAGACCTGTCAAAAAATGACAGACCGCAGGAGAGCAGCCCTCTGGACGAGGCTAGCTCAGAAAAGATAGACAGACAGCAGCTTAGATGCAGAATAATCAGAAGCCGACTGGGCAGGGGCACCCAGTCAGACCGGGCAGGGGCACCCAGGCTGAGGTCTAAACTGGACCGGAGAAAAACGAAATCACAAAGTGATTTGGGGAAGGCTCCCGAGCAGCAGAAAAGGCGCATGAGGCAATTCAACAGAAGACGACCTTTCCCAAATGGCACAAAGTCGGACACCGAACTGGTTAGACCGACCAGTCCGAAACAATTGTAAACTGGACCTGGAGGACAGGTCAGCCAATACAGCAGCCTCATGTATGTTAATGAGTGCCATGAAAACAAAAATAAAGTGTACTGCTGACTTACATGCCGAGTGGTCAGCGAGTTTTATTCCTCCTATTATCATTTACTTTAGCCCAAACATACAGGTCAGACTTTCAGATATGCAGCCTTTAAAAAAAAAAAAACAGAATCACTAAAATTATTGTATTGTACATATAACACAAAACTCAGTTTGCTAGAGAAATTCTGATTAGGGGATTCAAATTTTATTACGGGGGGTGATACAGAGGTTTCCACTCCAAATGCACAGAAATGGGTGCTGAGATCATACAGGCCTTTGCTTCTATTTTGTCTTAAGGCAAGATTCCCACCAAGGTACACACTAACAAAATGAGATAACGTTTCTGTGGCTTCGGGTGGACCGAGGCATCGCGGGAGCAGAAACACACACAGAAGCTCGCTTACTGGGGAGAGCGCGCTCTTTATTATCGGTCATGGAAAGGAACACATCAGACACCCAACGAGCACCGAATCTATTTCATATAGGAAATACAAGGTTGTCAGATGCCGAACTGTAGGATGCACACATGGTGGGAGATTTACGTAAGCTAACTCACACGAGGATCGGACCGGGTACACACAGGACTCGGGTAAACACACGAGCAACAATAAGGAAATGTAACCATTAACATTAATAATAACAATACAGCAAGGGCTATTTACAACTGCACGCGGGGCGTGCTAGGACACGCGTCCAGCCGGTGCTACACTGCCCCCTCCTCAGACGTACAGGTGTTCCGGGCAATTCGGTTTCCCCTGTCTATCAGGAAATAATGTTTCCCCTAATATTAAAGCAAAGAGGTATGTGAAATGTCTGAAAATCACTCGGGTACATTATTACATGTGAATACTGTATTGTTATTAGTACCGAGGCCCAGAGTTTCTGTATACCTGTTTTAACAATATCCTGGATGTCAGGAAATAATGTTTCTCCTAATATTTAGGCAAATATGTATGTGAGATGTCTGAAAATCACTCAGGTACATTATTACATACGAATACAGTAGATCGTCACGCATAATATAGTCTTATAAGCAATACTATACCGTTTTCATCAAGAAATATCTCTATCCAGCGAATTAAATACTTTCATTTATTATCTGTAAAAACAAAAAACATGTGATGTTTTAAAATATATGGCTTGATTACCTCAAGAGCTTCGTAAAAAGGCATGAAAACAACAGCGAAACCGTGTACTAATCAGCGCGCGACAGGGGAAACTGAATTGCCCAGAACACCGGCGCTGGACCTTCTTCCCAGCACAGCTTCCAGGGGTGACCATGCCCAGCGACTCCCACAGCCAGGCTCCCTTCTCCGGGGACACACAGCGCATGGGGCTGCTGGAGACTTCCGGCAGTGCGGCCTCCTCCTAGCCCCGTAATGCCGCCTCCGCTGCCTCGGCTAGCCACCCCTGGCGGTCGCGCTACTTCTCCCAGCTGGTCAACTCACCGCTGAGCTGCTCCAGCTCCTGCTCCTCCGCAGGTTTCAGCAGCCGCTCACGGTCACGATGGTCCCGTTCCTGCTGCTTGTCAAGTCCGCGGCGCTCTGCAGCCAGCCGGGCCTCCCAGCTGCAGCACGTCTCCTCCCGCTCCAACAGAGCAGCCCCCGCCCGCTGCGGATTCTCCTCACTGACGAGCAGGGAGCTCTTGACGGCCGGTGAGTGGCAGGAGCGCCTTCAGGGCGCGCTGCGCGGGTCCGGTGCGTCCTGGATCAGGGTTCCCACAATTCTGGCACAACCGACTGGCTAAGCTGTTTCTAGCGCCGAGGTGGTTAAAATGGTACGGTCCACATTAGCGGTGTCTGAAATTGTTTTACATAGAAATTTTCCTACAAGGTGAAGTTAGCTTTTGTTTTTTTCTTTACAGCAAAAGAAAAGTTTTAAGACCCCCCAAACTGCTATTTTTTGTCTCTTTGGGGGGGTCTGGGTCTTGACGGGGGTTACTGTACCCCCCAGTTCCCCCCGTAATTCGAACCATGTGTCTATGCTGCTGAAATGAGCCTTGCATATTGCGAGTTGGACCGAAATCATCTTAGTGAAGTTTAGTTTGGTATTTGTAAAGCTGGCCAAAAGGTTAAACTTAATTAACTATATGCAGTGGTGTAAAATTCAGCTTTCTTACTTTTGATATGAATTAACTTACTTTAATTAATTAAGCTACATATCACCCATCCATGTTTCCTAGCATTTACAGCACTGGAATGAAAATGATGCAAAATTTAATTAAAACACTGAACAGCTGTTGCCATCCCACCAACAGGGGGCAGGGCTGCCCTTCATCATATCAAGCAATGCAGTGTGAGGCTTCCTATGCATCTTGCTCCCTCCCTCTCCGCCTTGGCTTTGTTCAGCCATCTTACTTTGTGTTTCTGTGCCTATGTGCTTTGCTTGTTTCAACTGGTTTTAGGATCTAAACTGGTTAAAGACCATGGAGTGGCTGGTTAAGGAGGCTCACCAAAGCCTACACTGTCTGTAGTCTACACTGCCTACCCCTCACCCAACAAATCGTCAGTCTCATGACACCAGGCAGATAACATAAGAACATAAGAACTATACAAACGAGAGGAGGCCATTCGGCCCATCGAGCTCGCTTGGGGAGAACTTAACTAATAGCTCAGAGTTGTTAAAATCTTATCTAGCTCTGATTTAAAGGAACCCAAGGATTCAGCTTGCACTACGTTATCAGGAAGACTATTCCATACTCTGACTACACGCTGTGTAAAGAAGTGCTTCCTTAAATCCAGTTTGAAATGTTCTCCCGCTAATTTCCACCTATGGTACTGGAGTGTTAATACCAGAACATCCCGACTCCGGAACAGTCTGTACCCCCAGGCCAACAGAAGGATCAACTACTGCCACCCTCTGCCAGCTGTGCCCCCACCCCAGGCACTATGGTAATGGTCACCCAGCTCACTGCACTCTGCACCTTACATGCAGTTGCACCTGCTTTTTATACTGGACTGATAAGCACCAGTCACTTCATGCTGCAGTTTCTTCTTCCCTACGGTCCTCATATGCATGTATATTGTCATGTATAGGTTAAGTTTTCTGGACTGATAAGCAGCAGCCACTTTGCACTGCACATTCCGATTCCATACCCATATCTATAGTTTACATTGTTATGTATAGTTCCTGTATGTATGCATGTCTGATTTACATTGGTAACTACATATATTTCTTTATTCCATAAATTCTACAGAATAGTGGAATACCTGCATGGATTTAAATTCCCCGCTGCATTCCACTGTGCGTTTCTGTTTATCAGTGCCGTCCTTCCACGCACACGGACTCTGCCACGGGCATGTGCACACGTACACCACACACTTACACACATCACGTACTTCACATACTCGCGTATCACATCTGCCATTTCCTACCTGCTTCACACCCCCATCAAGATTATCCATTGTTTGTTGCAGTTTCTGTTAAGCAAATATATGCTTTTTTATTAAACCAATCGCTGTTTTGTGTTCATTCAGGTAGGACAGAAGCCAGCATACTATCCAAAGAAGCCCCACAGCCTTCAGGTATATTTATGTTCATTGTTGAACTACTTATCTGATGGGATTTGGTGGGATATGAGACTGATTAAATTACCAGTATCACCCAGCATCAACACATCCCAGTTTGCTGTTTTGACCACTCTAAATCATGCATAAGATGTTGCTTGTTGGCCATAACTGATTACAGAAGCATCATATACTTTGATGTGAACTAATGTGCAGCCAAACTGTTTTCCAGCAAGCTCACAGAATACTTTTTATTGCATAATTATTTTAATATTTGTTTTGAAGAATAAAATATAGTTATTAAGGAACTGTGTGTGGTTTATCTGTTAAACTGACCACTGAACTTTAACATAAACAGAGGAAACATCACATAATGCTATAATCACAATTAACACAAATGCTTCGTCAAGAACCCCTGGGTTACATCACAAGCGACTGTCTCTGTGAGTGAGTGGAGTCTTTGGCTCTGTAGCCCTTCGTGATGGTGTCTGTATCTCATGTCCTGCTGTTCCCTTGCACGCTGCTCTTCCAGTGTAGGTATTGAGGCACTGAGGTTGTCTGTCAGGTGGCTGAGGTGAGTAGAGTTGCACCACCTCTTCCAGTAGCTGCACCAGGACCCTCCCCGGTAGAGCTCAGCCTGGCAAATGGTCAGTATTAGGGTGTACTCACACTTGGCCCGGTTGCCTTATATCATGCCTGAGCATGATATAAGGCTTCAGGTGTTTCATTCAGACGCATTGCCAAAAGTGTATAAAATCAAGCACCTAGCCATGCAGTTGGGTTTACAATCATTTGTGAAAGAATGGGTCGTTCTGAAGATCTCAGTGAATTCTAGCCTGGTATTGTCATTGGATACCACCTTTGCAAAATGTCAGTTTGTGAAATTCCTTTCCTGCTATATATTCCACAGCCAACTGTACGTGGTATTATTGCAAAGTGAAGGTGTTTAGGAACAGAATCCCAGCGACAAAGTGTCAGGCCACGTGAAGTAACAGAGTGCTAAGGTGCATACAAATTGCTAATGGTTTGTCGACTCAATAACTTTCTCTGGCATTAACTCCTGCACAAAAACTGTGTACTGGGAGATTCTTGGAATGGGCTTCCATGGCCTTGCAAGCTTCACATCACCAGACACGATGCCAAGCATCGGATGGTGTGGCGTAAAGCACACCACCACTGGGCTCTGGAGCAGTGGAAATGTGTTCTGCGGAGTGACCAAATCGTGCTTCTCTGTCTGGCAGTCAGATGGACAAGTCTGGGTTTGGCAGATGCCATGAGAACGTTACCTGCCTGATTGCATTGTGTCACCTGTAAAGTTTGGTGGACGAAGGATAATGGTATGGGTAGGGTACCATATTTGGTGAGATGAAAAAGAGGACGTGTCCGGGGATGTTTTTCACGTTCACTGGCCAATCAGACAGCACTTCTTTTATAATAAGTGTTCCCTAATCATCTTGTAAAACGAAAATTCACGTCCGGTGAAGGCAGACACAGAAAATATTAGTATATGTATATGGAAAGTATGTTTTTTTCAACAAAAGTTACAAAATGTTAAAAAAGCAAAACTTTTTTAAACCTAAAGCAAATGATGCAATTCACTATAATTTTTGGAAGTTGACTTCAGTCAATCATTCTTATGAGCCAAGTAGGCCTGTATACACTGAATTTGACATGATATATTCTATCCTAATAAATATTAAAACAAAGTCTTAAGGGAATAAGCAGGGGATTCGTTTTAAAGAAGCAAAAAAATATGTAATAATAAAATAAATTCAAATATAGAGTGAAGTGCCCAGAATTTGGAAGAGTTTATGGCCGAGGTGGGAGTGGTCGGCGATGATCTCGCCAGGTCGCCTTTTTGTTCTTGGGGCAGGTAGTGAATCACTGAGGTTGAGGCTGCAGCCAATGAGCTTCTCTGCTGCTTGGACGATGCCCTGCAGTCCTTATATAAAATATTTAATATTAATTGTTGTGTCTATCATTAGGAAAACAGCGATACTGAATGGGGAGTCTTAAGTTCAGCACTACATTTTAACACCACGTTCCAGATCTACAATAACATAACCTGAATGTATTATTTTACAAGCGACCATTTCAACAGGGTGGTGCGGTGGTTAGTGCTACTGCCTCACAGCAAGCAGGTCCTGGGTTTGGTCCTGGGTCCTATCTGTGTAGAGTTTGCACGCTGTTTGTGTGGGTTTTCACTGGGGGCTCCAATTTCCTCTCACGGTCAAAAAATGTGCAGGATAGGTTAATTGATTAGTCTAAATTGGCCCTGTAGTGTGTGGGCGACTGCCCAGGGTTGGTCCCTGTCTGTGCTCATTGTTCCTGGGATAGGCTCCCTATGACCCTGGTTGGGATTAAGTGGTTTCAGAAGATGGATGGATGGACAACCATTCTGTTGAATATATTTCATTATTCTAATTTCAGTTCCAAAAATGACTTGACCTTAAGAAGAACAGTGTTCTTTACTTTTTAATCATTTTCCCACTTTTTGCTGCTGTTCTCTTTCAAGACGAAGGGAATAATGATAAACTGAGGTGAGCCTTCAGCAGCATTTACAGTAGTGTGGTGTCCAGCTAGCAGCATTTACCTGGTCACACTGTAATGGTGTCACGTCGAGGGCAAGGACAGAGGCGAAGACAGGCATGGAGGAAAACCAAAAGGGGCTTTATTAAAGAAAACTACACTACAGGAAGGGCAAAGGAAACAGACCACAAGGGGTCCAAACAGGGTAGGGAGGATCAGGCAAGAACACTAGACACAGGACACACTGGGGAGCACATGCAGGCAGCAACATCAATGACTGGACTGAGGATCGCAGGACTGAAGGACACTTTTTACAGGGCATGTGAGGGAGCAGATGGGACAGCGGGGAAGACAGCAGGCTATACGTACACTAAGATGGGAGACAGAGTGGAAGAGGGCAGGACAAGACACCAGATGGGCACTGCTGCGGGACAAGGGTGCAGAGACCGAACACCACTAGGGGACGAGACAGACAAGGGTAGGCAGGGGCAACACCAGGACAGGGCACTCTGGGGGCAAGACGGGACACCACTAGGAGAACTGGGGCCAGACTAGGGACAACCAGGATGATAGAACGTACATCACACACCAGGACAGGTCCACAGACGAGTGATAACACGGGACAAGAAACATTTCGTGTGGGTTACAGGAGCTGGGGAAGACAAGACAGGCCGTTAACCATACAGAGGACACAAGCGGAGCAAGGAACTATATGGACTGCAGACCCGACAGGGCAAGACCACACAGGAGTAAGGAAACGGATCACGATCGGGTAAGAGAGAACTAGGACCAGGACGACAACAGAACAGAACACCATAGAGACACACTGGGTACACAGTAGGGCAAACATGATGCTCAGACAGGGGCACCGCACTAACAGGAACCAAACACGGGCAAGAAACCAGAAAAGACAGGGAACGCAGGGCACAACTGACACACAGACCAACACAGGGTGGACAGCTGAAGGGGACTGCAGGGCAGGAGGGCCCAGAGAAGCCGGAGCAGTGGCCACGGATGGTGGCTTTTCCCAAGGACAGTGGGCTGGAGACGTCTTGGACCTGGAGTGAAGACAGAAACAGAGGAAGGGAACAAGACTGCAAGACAAGTTAAAGTTTATGGGAACACAGGTGACCTGTACAACATGCCCTTAATGAGGGATACGGTGCTTAATAAATAAACAATAAATAAGACACAAATACATAACAGGGCTAATCGTTTTTATGTGTGTGCAGTTTAAACAATGAAATCAAAGTAACTTACCTGGAGATTTTGGTAATTCTGGAATTCGGAAAAATAATACTTTAAAGAGCAGTTTACAAATCTACTTAGAAATATACATTATTCTCTTAATAAACGTTAAACATTATTATGAAACATTCCACATATACATCTCAAAATTTATCACACTTAATTCATTATCTTTGATACTCTTTCAATTATTTAATGTTCCCCAAACAGCAGCAGCAGAACCACAACTTCATCTTCTTCATATTTTAGCTCTTCTCTATATAAAGAGCTGTACAAGCTCAACTTTAATATTAATTTCCCACCACTTCTACTTCTTCTATCTCTACCTGACCCACATCTATCTCTACACCGCCAGTTTCCTCCTGACCTCCTTCTCTATTTATAATCTCAACTAGTACATCACTTACTATTATTTCCAACATGGTTACATCACTCACCATGCCCACACCCTCAATAATTACACTGTAAAAAAAAAATGTTCAGCCAACTCAAAAATTCAAGGCAACATGCTGCGATAACATTTTTGAGTTAAGCTAGCCAACTCAATTACAGAAGTTTAACAAACTTATAGACAGAGGTTCAGCTAACTTTGACTTCAGAGTTAAGGCAACACTGTAATACAAGTTAGATTAACCTAGGTACAAAGTTTCAATAAACTTGGATTGTTAAATTGTCAACACTATTTTGCAAGTTCGATTAACATAGGTACAGAGGTTTAGTCAACTTTGTTTGAGGAGTCAAATTAAATACCTCCTGAGACCCAAGGAAAAAAGTGTCCTTCAATTGTAGGTTATTTGTCTTTGGAGGAAATAAGACATCTTACAATTTAGATTTTTTATTTTAATTTCACAGCATGTCCTCTTTAGTGCACAACAAGAATAAATACGTTTCCCAACATCAGTGAAAAAATAAATGCAAAAATACAATGTCCACTACAATGGACATAAATGAATAGGTCGGGTCTCAGGAGGTTAAATAAACCTGCCTTGTTTAGGTGACATTTTAAGAGTTAATGTTTTCATTAACTTTTTTAAATAGCAAGATTCAACTGTAATATTTCAAGTTGCCTTGTTTAGCGTAATAAAAAACTTATATTACCATTAGAACTCACTGAAAAAAGTGTCACAAGTTTCACATAGAATTGATGTATAATTTTCTTTCAACTTTAATTTTTTAGCTGCCCCATTTTAATATGCACACAAGAAGTCATGAAGATCAGAAGAGCCATCCCAGATTTACCCACCATCATGAGAAAGACTCTGACCAAAAAGGACCTTGCAGCTTTTTTTTTTTTTTTCTTATATTGAAGTTTTGCTGGCTCAGTTCTGACTGATCTTAGAGGTTAGAGAGCTGTGGTCTTGGTGGTTTTATAGCATGTTGATATCCAGACAGATGGAAAAACTCTAGGAAACGTACTGGGTGTGTCTCCCGAGTGATTTGTATTTTAATGTTGTAGTGGTGTATTTGATTGCAGGTCCCGCCCTTCGATGATTAACATATTTGGAAAGGTTTCAGGACAGTTTCTGTGCAGCTCCTGGTACCACCCACTCCCCTTTAGACCAATGGTGCTGGATGTATATTTGCATAGTATGACACAGTACTGTCTTTGACTTAAGATTTTTTTAATCCACCATGATTGTGATGAAGAGGGCAAGAGAACAAAAACCACATAAATGGTTTTAGTCTGCTTGCCAGTGAGTAGTTCAGATGGAGTATCCTCTACGGTTCAAAGAAAATGATATGGAAAATGATTTGCTTCGCTTTGATTCACAGCCAAGACCCTCTAGGAAATGCATCCAGACCATACAGTACAGTATGTACCTCCGTAATTGATATACTATGAAAGAATGTGTTGCAAAGCACAACAAGATTTCTTGGGGGATGCATACACATAAGAATAACAGCACTTAGACCAATTAATATAGATCAAACCAAAAGCAGTAGCTATCAAATGTGGCAAAGACTAATATTAGTGCCATACCATCCTCAATTGTGGTGGGTTTCTAAAAATTAAGCTTAATGAAAATCTGAATATTAAATGAGCAGAATGATTTCATTGGTTTTCAATCCAAGTTGTGGTCTAAAGACAAAAGGTACTGTTTCTGGCCACTGTATCTTGTTTATAGCTATTTATGCAAGGATGCAACAATGTGTTGTAATAAAGTGGACTGTTGCAGTAAACTGGCTTTTGGGTTATTTAGTTCTTTCAAATTATATTTTTTAGTTGAGAATGAGCAGTTTTATTGGTTTTAAGTGCAAAAATCTAATGTATTAGCTTGACTACTTTAAGTTGAACTGACTTGAAAAAATTATATTAACCAAACTTGAAAAAAGTTTGAAAAAATTAAGTAATATTTTAAGTTGATCCAATGTTTCCTTTTTAGCCTGTAGGTTCTAATAGTAATATGTTTTTTAGTACTCTAAACAAGGCAACTTGAAATATTACAGTTGAATCTTGCTATTTAAAAAAGTTAATGAAAACAGTAACTCTTAAAATGTCACCTAAACAAGGCAGGTTTGTACCAGGTAAACCTCTGTACCTATGTTAATAGAACTTGCAAAATAGTGTTGACAATTTAACAATCTAAGTTTATTAAAACTTTGTACCTAGGTTAATCTAACTTGTATTAGTGTTGCCTTAAGTCTTAAGTCAAAGTTAGCTGAACCTCTGTCTATAGGTTTGTTGAACTTTTGTAACTGAGTTGACTTAACTCAAAAATGTATTGCAGCATGTTGCCTTGAATTTTTGAGTTGACTGAACATTTTTTTTACAGTGTAGGTTAATCTAACTTGTATTAGTGTTGCTTTAACTCTTAAGTCAAAGTTAGCTGAACCTCTGTCTATAGGTAATTTGTTGAACTTTTGTAACTGAGTTGACTTAACTCAAAAATGTTATCGCAGCATTTTGCCTTGAATTTTTGAGTTGGCTGAACATTTTTTTTTTTTACAGTGTGACTTGCACGTGGCACGGGAAGTATTCCAGAGAATACCACCGTGGATGTTCTGCTTCTAAGCTTATCCGCAACTTCTGTAAATTTATCTTGCAGAACAGCCCTCCTGCCCTTTCCTATGTCATTGGTGCCAACATGCACCACGACCACTGGATCCACCCCGGCTGGGGCCAAAAGCCTGTCCACTCGATCTGGAAGGTCCCCTACCTGGGCACCAGGCAGGCAAGACACCGTACAGGACCCTCTATCACGGGTGCACACATAACTATCTACACCTCTTATAATTGAATCTCCTACTACCACAACCTCCCTCCTACTGGGGTTCGGCGGCTCCTTGGTGCCCAAGGGCCGACCTGCCTCCCCAGTCTCTTCCGGCTCTAAAGCTGAAAGCACCTGAAAGCGGTTAGACACCGTTACTTCAGGTGATGCCGCCTCTGTGAATTGTATACGCTCTTTTCTACGTCTACGACCTACGTTCACCCAGCTCTCTCGACCTACCTGTTCTTCTTTCTCCCCCCTCCCCGCTTGTGACGTACACACAGTCTCCCTAGAAGGCGTATTAACTCTCTCCTTTAACTCATTGTTATGTTGGATGAGAGCCAGTCTCTCCTCTAGGTCACGAACCTCTCCGACGTCCTCTAGTGGGCCCTGTGTTCACTGCCCAGGACCGTGGAGCTCGATGGGCATTTGCCATAGAATACCAGAAATGGCAGGTCCACCACTGGCGCCCTGTGCTTTTCACAGATGAGAGCAGGTTCACCCTGAGCACATGTGACAGAAGTGATAGGGCCTGGAGAAGCTGCGGAGAACATTATGCTGCCTGTGACATTGTTCAGCAAGACCATTTTGGTGGGGGGTCAGTGATGGTCTGGGGAGGCATATCCATGGAGGGACACACAGACCCCTACAGGCTAGACAACGGCACCTTGACTGCCATTAGGTATCAGGATGAAATCCTTGGACCCATTGTCAGACCCTACGCTGGTGCAGTGGGTCCTGGGTTCCTCCTGGTGCAAGACAATGCCCAGCCTCATGTAGCGAGAGTATGCAGGCAGTTCCCAGTGTTGGGAAAGTTCATTTTCTACATGAACTAGTTCAAAGTTCAGTTCACACATTTTAAAATGAACTAGTTCAGTTCATAGTTCATAATTCAATTTTTTTTAACTAAGTTCGCAGGTTCCAAATGAACTAGTTCATAGTTCTTTTATTTTTTCCAGTATGTTGCTGCAAGCTGTTACCCTAAGAATACAATTATACACCATTTAAACCTAATTACAATTATATGGTCAATAAAACAATTAAAATGTCACCTTATATGCATGCTATTAAAAAGTTAAGACCTCTAACCCTCTGGAGTCGACAGCATCGTTGGCAATGCCACGATCTTTCTTGTGTATTTCAGTTCATAACTCGCTGAAATCTTATTATAGAAACATGAAAAAAATGCTGACTAAATCTGTAATCTGCATTCTTTTCAAAATGTCCATTGTTGGAAGTATTAAACTTTTTAAAATTAGGTTAAATTGGCAAAAAAGTAAACCATGTCACCTTACTTTGTTTTACCTGCATCGGGGGCGTGTAGTACCGCTGTCACCCGAAGATCGCTATTCACATTCTAAATAGCCACATTAGCGCGTATTCAGATCGCATTCGCATGGTAATTTTTTTCTATTTTATTTTTTTATTTTTTTTTATAAATATTCCCTCCTCCACCCCGCCTCTGCGGAGGACTACTTTATTTGTATTTATTTATTTATTTTATTATTTATTTATTTTTTATTTTTATTTACTTCCTCGAAAGAAGGGGGGGGGAACAAAGGAGAAGAAGGGGGGAAGAGAGGGAGGGAGAGAGAGGGGAAAGAAAGGGAGAAAAGAAAAAAAACAAAACAGATAATCTGCTTCCATGTCTGCTAACAAGAGAAAGACAACATACACTCACCTAAAGGATTATTAGGAACACCATACTAATACGGTGTTTGACCCCCTTTCACCTTCTGAACTGCCTTAATTCTACATACCATTGATTCAACAAGGTGCTGAAAGCATTCTTTAGAAATGTTGGCCCATATTGATAGGATAGCATCTTACAGTTGATGGAGATTTGTGGGATGCACATCCAGGGCACGAAGCTCCCGTTCCACCACATCCCAAAGATGCTCTATTGGGTTGAGATCTGGTGACTGTGGGGGCCATATTAGTACAGTGAACTCATTGTCATGTTCTAGAAACCAATTTGAAATGATTCGAGCTTTGTGACATGATGCATTATCCTGCTGGAAGTAGCCATCAGAGGATGGGTACATGGTGGTCATAAAGGGATGGACATGGTCAGAAACAATGCTCAGGTAGGCCGTGGCATTTAAACGATGCCCAATTGGCACTAAGGGGCCTAAAGTGTGCCAAGAAAACATCCCCCACACCATTACACCACCACCACCAGCCTGCACAGTGGTAACAAGGCATGATGGATCCATGTTCTCATTCTGTTTATGCCAAATTCTGACTCTACCAATTGAATGTCTCAACAGAAATCGAGACTCATCAGACCAGGCAACAATTTTTCCAGTCTTCAACTGTCCAATTTTGGTGAGCTCGTGCAAATTGTAGCCTCTGTTTCCTATTTGTAGTGGAGATGAGTGGTACCCGGTGGGGTCTTCTGCTGTTGTAGCCCACCCGCCTCAAAGTTGTGCGTGTTGTGGCTTCACAAATGCTTTGCTGCATACCTCGGTTGTAACGACTGGTTATTTCAGTCAAAGTTGCTCTTCTATCAGCTTGAATCAGTCGGCCCATTCTCCTCTGACCTCTAGCATCAACAAGGCATTTTCGCCCACAGGACTGCCGCATACTGGATGTTTTTCCCTTTGCACACCATTCTTTGTAAACCCTAGAAATGGTTGTGCGTGAAAATCCCAGTAACTGAGCAGATTGTGAAATACTCAGACCGGCCCGTCTGGCACCAACAACCATGCCACGTTCAAAATTGCTTAAATCACCTTTCTTTCCCATTCTGACATGCAGTTTGGAGTTCAGGAGATTGTCTTGACCAGGACCACACCCCTAAATGCATTGAAGCAACTGCCATGTGATTGGTTGATTAGATAATTGCATTAATGAGAAATTGAACAGGTGTTCCTAATAATCCTTTAGGTGAGTCTACAACATCTGTACTAATCACAACGACCATCAAACGTTAAATGTTGTTGAACAGCACACACAACCAGCATTACAACACATGCCCAGAAGCAACAGTCGATCAAGATAGTGTGTGTCCGTGAGCACGTGTCCGTGAGCACCTGTGTGCACACCTGTGTGTGTCGCCGCGCTGGTGTTCCTAAGGTTTCTCCATGTAAATGTCTAGTAGTGTGTGTGGGGAGCCACAGCCCCGCCCACCCAGGACATGAAGCCGACACGGAGGAGACCCGGGCCCCAGACATCCAGAGGCCCCCCAGGGCACGAGAACCCCAGGAGGACCACCGCAGGGACAATTGCAGCCCCCACCCAGAAAAGGGCAGAGGAGCGCTCCGGAGGGGGGCCATCCGGCAGCCACATCGCAGGAGCCCCAGGGCGCCGTGGCGGCGAGCATGCAGGCTCCGTCGGCGGCCGGCCACACCAGGGCAGACTACCCAGAGGTCCAAGGGCCCTCCCACCCCCCAGCCGGGGCCCCGACCAAGCCGGAAGGACCAGGCCCCGACAGGCAACCGCCGAGAGTGAGCCAGCACACACCAGAGCATCCAGCCCCGGACATCGAGAACCACCAACACATTGGCAGCTGGGGCCTCATCCACCGGCAGGGAGTGTGGCGGGGGGCAATAGAGCCTGAGATGTTATTTCAGGTGGAGTCTAAGACCCAACCTGACACATGCATTTAGACAAACAGGCGCTCACATACACAAGCATATGTTCCCACCATCATGCACACATAAACAAATGTTCACCCATTCGCCCAATATGAAGACACACAGAAATGAACGCCGTACACACACTCACACTCCCCATATATACTCTATACTCCGAGATCCGGGCACCACCACCCCCAGAGGGGCAATCCGCCACCAGACCCGAGAGATGGATCCCTTTTTTTTCCTCTGGTGTGGGGACAAGAAGACCACCCCGGACCCCGCAGCAGCCGAGAAGCCCACCAGCCCAGACCCCAACCGGACGGCCAGCTCAGATTATAAGAGGAAGATTGAGGAACATCTGGACAGCAATAACAGCAGGCAGGTGTGGATGGGTGTCCAGCATATGACCAGCTATAGGACCAGTACCGGTGATGTGGGGGGTGATCTAGCGCTGGTGGAGGAACTCAATCACTACTTTGCCCGGTTCGAGGTGGACCACCCAGAGACAGACGGACTCCATTCAGAAACCAACAATAACCCCATCTTCACAGTAGGGGAGCACGAGGTGAGACACACGCTGAAGACTGTCAACCCACGGAAGGCAGCTGGACCCGACGGCATCTTGGGACGCGTGCTGAAGGATTGTGCAGACCAACTGGCTGGGGTCTTCACCAGGATATTCAACCGGTCTCTGTCCCAGTCCACTGTACCGCTCTGCCTGAAATCCTCTATCATAGTGCCTCTGGCCAAGAAACAGACCATCACCAGTCTTAATGACTACAGGCCAGTTGCACTGACTCCCGTGGTTATGAAGTGCTTTGAGAAGCTACAGGTAGTCAGGAACCACATCATGTCATTCATTCCTCCTATGTTTGACCCACACCAGTTTGCCTACAGAGCAAACAGGTCTACGGAAGACGCTGTGACCACTGTTCTCCATACTGTTTTGTCTCACCCGGAGCTGCAGGGAAGCTATGCACGGCTGCTCTTCATAGATTTCAGCTCTGCGTTCAATACGATCCTCCCCCACACTCTGATAACCAAACTGAAAGACATAGGACTTCCACACTCCACCTGTCGTTGGATTAAGGACTTCCTGACTGACTGCACTCAGAGGGTTAGAGTGGGCCCCTACTACTCCACACCCATCAGCATGAGCACTGGCTCTCCACAGGGCTGTGTGCTGAGCCCCCTGCTCTATACCCTATACACCCACGATTGCATTCCTGTCCACCACAGTAACAACATTGTCAAGTTCGCTGACGACACCACTGTCATAGGGCTTATCTCGGGGGGAGATGAGTCTGCCTACACTGTAAAAAATAAACCGTAAATTTTACGGTAAAAAACTGGCAGCTGTGGTTGCCAGAACTTTACCGTCAAAAATACGGTAGCAACGTTATTGGTTTTACAGGACTGCACCCACTGTACTGTATATTTTATGGATTTTAATTGTTTTTTTTACGGTTTATAACTGTCTAATTAACATATTTATGTTGCTATAAAAACAGTTTATACCTGTCAAATTCCAGGGTTTACATTGTAATATTCTGCCTTTTATGTCTCCCTCAACTTGCTCTTTGTAAGTAAGTTGTCCATGAAGGGCAGCCACTCATGGCTGTGCCCAGGAAGCTGGGGGTTAAGGGCCTTGCTCAAGGACCCACAGACATGCTGAAACTGGAGTTGAACCAGTGACCTTGTGATTATTGGCACACAGGCTTAACCCACTGAGCCACACAGAACACATGGGCCCTGTTGCTTGAGTACAAGAACTTTTATAAATAAATTACAAATATCAACTCTAAACACAGAAAGCATACAATAGGTATTTTAGACATCCAGAAATTGTGCAAATGTTGCAAAAGTAGTCAAGTAGAAAACAATTTGAATAGTGGAATATAATCGTGTGCATTATATGTGTGTATGATCAGCAGGGTTTAAATATGAGTACAGTCAATCAATTTCAATACATCTATATTGTACAGCACAATACTATATACAGTACTATATGCTATATACAATATCTATACAGTATCTAAGTAGTATTGCATTTGTAAAATGCAACTAGAAAACCCCTTGTCTCATGCTGTCTTGCCATGCTTCCCCAAAGATAATACTTGTTACAGTTCGCATCAGTTAGCATAGCACTGCGCTAGCAGACCATAGCTGCTCTGGGTAAAATTGTTCTAAAATACTTTACACAGCAAATGTGCCAGTGTTAAATTAACACTGCATACTGTTTATATTGGCCCACAGCATTCAGTGTTACCTATAATACTTTACAGTGTGCAGTGAGTGTTGTTTTTACAGTGTTAATATTTCTTAAAACTCTTATAGTGTTCAGTTGACAACATAGACTGTTAAGTCAGTAAGTCGCCACCTCTTCCTGGATTGCAAGCCAATATGGGTGGCACACAAGTACAAAATGGGTGGCCCATGTCTGCCCCATTTTAATATGCACTCATTTGAACTCATTTGGGCATTCAGCTGCTGTGTTTTACTAACCCACCATAATAAGAAAGACTTAGACCAACATTGCCTTTTCTCATTTAAGCATGACTAATAGGTTTTTTGTATTTGTATAAGAAAGAACCAGTTAAGTTCGTCTATGAACTGCTTGTGGTATTAATGTGTGTGAAATGTATAACACCAGCCACCAAACACAGATTACGGAACTTGCCTGTGTTCAACAGCATAACAATTATTTAACAGGGCTGCGAAAAGGTGAGAGCTCTGGTAATGGTTGGAGTGTGTTTCAGCTAAAGCAGCCAGAATGGGTGGTGGCCTTATTGCTTTTAGACCACAACTTGTGATGGAAGAACAAATAAAATCATTTTGCTCATTTAATATTCAGATTTTAATTAAGCTTAATTTTTGAAACCCACCACGACTGAGGATGGTATGGTACTGATATTAGTCTTCACCACATTTTGCTACTTGTGTATGCTAGTTGGTCTGAGTGGTGTATTTGTGCTGCAGTCTTAAGTGTAGTGGTGCTTGTGATCTGGATACTTTACCTAGAGAGCCCAGGCTTAGAAAAGGAGAAAAAAAATATATATTGATTTTCCATAGCCTTTTCTTTCCCGCCTAGTGCTGCCTTAAGTCAAACCATATAGGCTAATTAATCTCATTTAGTCATTGGCAAGCACACAAGTGGCATTTCTGTGGTTTTTATTCTCTTGCCCTATTCATCACAATCGCGGTGGATTGAAAAAAAAAATCTATTAAGTCAAAAGTCATGCTATGCAAATATACATCCAGTACCATTGGTCTACAGTGGAGTGGGCGTTACCAGGAGCTGCAAAGAAAAGGGTATCACAACTGTCCTAACGCCTTTCCGCATATATTAAGCATCCAAGGGCCAGACTAGCAATCAAATGCACCCCCACCCCATTAAAATACATATCACTCTAGAGACATGTCCTGTACGTCTCCACAAAACTTTCTTTGACCAGACACCAACATATATAAAACCACAAATCAGTGGAAAACCACCAGAACCACAGCTCTTTAATCTTCAAGATCAATCAGAACTGAGCCAACAACACTTTAACATAAGACAAGAAAAAGCTGGTCTTTTTTGGTCAGAGTCTTTCTCATTATGGTGGGTGAATCTGGGGTGGCTCTTCTGATCCTTATGACTTCTTGTGTGCATATTGAAATGGGGCTAATATGTGGAGCTGATGACTTAACAGTCTAGGTTGTCAATTGAACACTATATGAATTAATAAATATTAACACTGTAAAAACAAAACTTACTGCACACTGTAAAGTATTATAGGTAACACTGAATGCTGTGGGCCAATATAAACAGTATGCAGTGTTAATTTAACACTTGCACATTTGCTGTGTAACGTATTTTAGAACAATTTTACCCAGAGCAGCTATGGTCTGCTAGCGCAGTGCTATGCTAACTGATGCGAACTGTAACAAGTATTATCTTCGGGGAAGCATGGCAAGACAGCATGAGACAAGCGGTTTTCTAGTTGCATTTTACAAATGCAATACTACTTAGATACTGTATAGATATTGTATATAGCGTATAGTACTGTATATAGTATTGTGCTGTACAATATAGATGTATTGAAATTGATTGACTGTACTCATATTTAAACCCTGCTGATCATACACACATATAATGCACACGATTATATTCCACTATTCAAATTGTTTTCTACTTGACTACTTTTGCAACATTTGCATAATTTCTGGATGTCTAAAATACCTATTGTATGCTTTCTGTGTTTAGAGTTGATATTTGTAATTTATTTATAAAAGTTCTTGTATTCAAGCAACAGGGTCCATGTGTTCTGTATGGCTCAGTGGGCTAAGCCTGTGTGCCAATAATCACAAGGTCACCGGTTCAAATCCAATTTCAGCATGTCTGTGGGTCTTTGAGCAAGGCCCTTAACCCCCAGCTTCCTGGGCACAGCCATGAGTGGCTGCCCTTCATGGACAACTTACTTACAAAGAGCAAGTTGAGGGAGACATAAAAGGCAATTTCCCCATGGGGACTTGCAGTCAAATATAAGAACATTGTTAAACAGCTTTAAGTTACATTTTCATGTTGAGTTAACTTAAATATATAAGTACACTTAAAAAAAGTGAACAAGTGAATGTTGGGAGATATTAAAAAAAATGTTAATTGATCTCAAAATGTATAAACAGGGTAACTTGGGTATTTTAAGTAAGAACAAATTATTTTGCATGAGTACAACAAACTCAAAACTAGATTTTTCTGTTTACTTAAAACTGGAAATTTCATAACTTAAAAAATTTGATGTAACTGATTACCTCAAATTTTTTGAGTTTTGCCAACTTATTCGGGATTACAGTGCAGTATATTGTTAATTTTACTGCAATAAACCATATTTTCATATGTTTTTAACTGTGAAATGTAAGGTCTTACTCTGTAAAACTAATTACGGTTTTTCACTGTAAATTCTAAGGCTATCGCATGTTTTGTGGAATATGGTTTTATCCGGTAGCATTTATACGGTATTTTACTGTTAAATCTACGGACATTTTTTACAGTGTACAGGGACGAGGTGGAAACACTGTCAGAATGGTGTAGTAATAACAACTAGCTCCTCAACACAGCAAAGACGAAGGAACTCATCGTGGACTTCAGGAAAAAGGCAGACAACATCCAGCCACTCATCATAAATGGGGACTGTGTGGAGAGGGTCTCAAACTTCCGCTTCCTGGGAGTCACCATCAGTGAGGACCTGACCTGGGGGACACATACTGCAGAGGTAGTGAAGAAGGCCCAAAAAAGACTCTACTTCCTGAGGGTTCTTTGGAAGAACAACATCCCAGAGAAACTGATAGTGTCCTTCTACCGCTGCACAGTAGAGAGCATCATGGTCTACTGTCTCTGTGCATGGTTCACCAGCTGCACAGCGGGACACAGAAAAGAGCTTCACAGGGTTATTAAGGTTGCTCAGAGGATAGTTGACTGTCCTCTCTCCTCACTTGAAGAACTTCACAGCTCCTGTTGTCTCAGGAACGCAAAGAAAATTCTTCAGGACCCATCACACCCAGGACATGTACTGTTTGAACGCCTACCCTCAGGCAGACGTTTCAGATCCATAAAAACCAAAACAAACAGACTGAGAAACAGTTTTTACCCCTCAGTCATCACCATGCTGAACACTGCTAAGTGGTCAATTTGAGCCAGGGCACCGTTCATGTTTACATTACTACAGTGTTATTTTGTTTACATTACAGCCTTATGTTTCATGCCAAAACTGGCTAAGGAAACAAGTGCAATATGTAGTTTGTTTGTTACTGTTTGTTTGTAGGTACGAAAGAAAGTAGCGTTCAGGCTCTTTCAGAGTGACTGTGTTTTTATTTTGCACTGGAGAATTGCACTTTAATTTCGTTGTACAATGTCTCATTGCTACAATGACAATAAAGATTCTATTCTATTCTTCTCAGCCCCCGGCTCCAGATGGCGAGCAGAGAACGGGGGTGTGAAAAGACCCCATGCTTCCCTCCGCCCACTCAGATGTGGTGTTGGTGTGTGTTGTTCTAAAGTGCTTTAAAACAGGGGAAGGGCATGGTGCTTGTGATGTGTGACTGAGACACAGGTGGTCACGGGAGGACAGAGGAGGAATACCTCCCCTGCCCCGCAGCGATGCACATGCACCTCAAAGCCCTACATGTGTGTTGGGGTGACGGAGTAGATTTAGTAATTTATAAACACATTCATAACTAATAATAATGAATCCATAAAGTATTAGAAACATGGCTATAATTATTTATCAAAAGGCATAACACATTATACCCATGTGTATTATGCATTATGAATGATTTATGAAGCTCTCATCTGGAATGCACTATAGATGCCCTCATAATGCATTATGATGGTCGGAATAATACAGCTTTCTACTGCATTACAAAGGTATCTATAGTGCATTATAGACGAGAGCTTCATAAAGCAGTCATGGTGCATAATAAACATGGCAATGTGTTATGCCCTTTTAGAAATATAGCCATGTTTATAATGCTTTATGAATGCATTATAATGCATTGTCAATGTGTTTAAAAATGACTAAAACAAAAAAAAATGTTACCAAAAATCATTTATGGTTCTGCCTGTGATGCTATCAACACTCAAGCTTTTCTGGTCAGTGCAATTTATAATTGTTCAGACAGATAATAGTCTACCATGTGAGCGATGCTCAGGTCACTGATCAACACAAGTTTGTCAGAAACGGACTGACAAGATTTTTTAACGTTATGACAAAAAAACTATACCTATAACTATTGACCTTGTTTTCTCTAATAACCAGGACAGGATTGGTAAATTAGACATTTTAGAACCACTTGACAGTAGCGATCATAACATGGTTAAATTTGAGGTTAAGTTTAGTACCCGAAGAGCAAAGTCCAAATCAAAAATATATAATGTTAGGAAGGCTAACTTCAATTGTATGAGATTAAAACTAGAAACTGTGAACTGCATGGAGTTAAATAACAAAACTGTTGAAGAGGCATGGGAATTTTTTAAAAGCACATTATTGCAAGTGCAAGAGGACTTCATACCTGTTTCCAGCAAGAATAAATCTAGGAAATTGCAACCTAGGTGGTTTACTAGGGAAATAAAGTATAAAGTAAAGAGGAAAAGGGCTTTGTTCCAGAAATGTAAAATAACTGATGATGACAGAATAAAGCAAGAGTATCTAAATCTACAGGCTGAATTAAAAAATGCCATTAGTCGAGCTAAAAGGAATGTCGAAAGGAAGATCGCATTAGAGGCTAAGGATAACGTTAAAAGTTTCTTCCAGTATTTTAACTCTAAAAGAGCTCTAAAAGCTGAAATTACTAATCTGCAGGATAGTAAGGGTCTTATAATTGAAAACGACATTGATATAGTAATGAGTTCAATGATAGTTTTGCACGGGTATTCACTGTTGAGGACACTAGTAACTTACCAGTTCTTATTACTAATCCAACATCGTCTATAACTAATATATATATAACTGAAGCTGATGTTTTGCAAAGCCTAGCTAAGCTCAAAATAAATAAATCACAGGGCCCTGATGGCATCTTACCTATAGTGTTAAAAGAGATGAGGGATATTATTTGCCGACCCTTAACTTTACTGTTTCAAAAATCCTTATCTGAAGGTGTGGTACCTTCTGATTGGAAGCATGCCAACATAACGCCCATTTACAAAAAAGGGGATAGAAGTAATTTGTCAAACTATAGGCCAATCAGTCTAACTTGTATAACTGGTAAAGTTATGGAGGCTATAATCAAAGAGAAAATGGTAGAATACCTGGAATCAAATAACATTTTGAGGGATAGCCAGCATGGATTTAGGAGAGGTAGATCCTGTTTAACAAATCTGTTGGAGTTTTTTGAGGAAGCTACTCAGGAAGTTGATGATAAGAAGGCCTATGATGTCATCTACTTAGAGTTCCAAAAGGCTTTTGATGTTGTCCCCCACAAGAGGCTCTCACTTAAACTCAAAGCGACAGGTATTTTAGGAAATGTAGCGACCTGGATTGATAACTGGTTAACGGATAGGAAGCAGAGAGTAGTTATAAGAGGCTCAATGTCACAGTGGGCCTGCGTTCATAGTGGGGTACCGCAGGGTTCAATTTTAGGACCACTATTGTTCCTAATTTACATAAATGATATAGACACCAATATATACAGTAAACTGGTGAAATTTGCAGATGACACCAAGGTGGGTGGTGTAGCAGATACTGAACTAGCGGCTCAGCAGCTACAGCGGGATCTTGATTTAATTAGTGACTGGGCCGATACCTGGCAGATGAAATTTAACATAGACAAATGTAAGGTACTCCATGTAGGGAGCAGAAATATAAAGTACAGGTATTTTATGGGACCTACTGAAATAAAGGTAGCTGAATATGAGAAAGACCTTGGTGTGTATGTTGATGCTTCCATGTCTCATTCTCGCCAGTGCGGGGAAGCAATATAAAAGGCCAATAGGATGTTGGGGTATATCTCCAGGTGTGTGGAGTTTAAGTCAAGGGAGGTAATGCTAAGATTATACAATTCCTTGGTGAGACCTCACCTAGAATATTGTGTGCAGGTTTGGTCACCATATCTTAAAAAGGACATTGCGGCCTTAGAAAAGGTGCAGCGTATGGCCACAAGAATGATTCCTGGTCTTTGAGGAATGTCATACGAGGAAAGGTTATTTGAGCTAAATCTGTTCATCCTCAAGCAAAGGAGACTGAGGGGGGACATGATCCTGGTCT